>NC_090656.1:37786543-38081543 GCF_040937935.1 Hyperolius riggenbachi
CTTCCATCTTAGAAGACTTTTCAGGCTTTCCCAGCACAGGAAAGTGTAACGTCTAACCCTTCAGCATTGCAGGGAGTGCCGTGTATGTTTGCTGAGGCCTCCAGGCTAGGGTGCATTTCTACAGCTGTGCCTCTGGCTCCCAAACATCTTGTACTACTGCTGATGTTGTCCACCCAATGGCTTCCTAATCTCTCTAATGGCGTGACACACCTGTCTCATAATTCATGTGCGTGTGACACACCTCTGTGCCTTATGAAGCTAGCGTAATGGAAAAAAGCAAGACATGAAACACGTCTTTGGTATAAGGCTTAATTTGGTAATTGAGTTTATTATTTTGAGTTATTTTTTCCCTATTTCCATCACCATCAGCTGTCAACCTTTTTTTTTTGTGTGTTTTTTTTACACCCAGTCCTCTGCCCCTAATTACTTTACATTTTCTCACTTTTATGCTTTGTGCATAAATATGTATAAATACACGCCCCATTCAAGGTCTATTTCTGCCTTTAGGGGAAATTACACTCTTACAGAAGTCCTCCAAATGACTCCAGAATAGTAGTAAATGCATTGCCTACTCACCAGTCCTTCTCAAAGTTTTGGTATGTGTTCTACCCAGTGGTGGGCACTCATCAAGCTCCTCCTTAGTCTAACGCAAAAGGGGTATGAGGTAGTGTTGGGCGAACAGTGTTCGCCACTGTTCGGGTTCTGCAGAACATCACCCTGTTCGGGTGATGTTCGAGTTCGGCCGAACATCTGATGGTGTTCGGCCAAACTGTTCGGCCATATGGCCGAACTAAGAGCGCATGGCCGAACGTTCCCCGAACGTTCGGCTAGCGCTGTGATTGGCCGAACGGGTCACGTGTAGTGTTGGGGGAACATCTAGATGTTCGGGTTCGGGCTGAACATGGTCGCGATGTTCGGGTGTTCGAGCTGAACTCCGAACATAATGGAAGTCAATGGGGACCCGAACTTTCGTGCTTTGTAAAGCCTCCTTACATGCTACATACCCCAAATTTACAGGGTATGTGCACCTTGGGAGTGGGTACAAGAGGAAAAAAAATTTAGCAAAAAGAGCTTATAGTTTTTGAGAAAATCGATTTTAAAGTTTCAAAGGGAAAACTGTCTTTTAAATGCGGGAAATGTCTGTTTTCTTTGCACAGGTAACATGCTTTTTGTCGGCATGCAGTCATAAATGTAATACAGATAAGAGGTTCCAGGAAAAGGGACCGGTAACGCTAACCCAGCAGCAGCACACGTGATGGAACAGGAGGAGGGCGGCGCAGGAGGAGAAGGCCACGCTTTGAGACACAACAACCCAGGCCTTGCATGAGAACAAGAAGCGTGCGGATAGCAATTTGCATTTTGTCGCCATGCAGTCATAAATGTAATACAGATGAGAGGTTCAATAAACAATAAACAGTAATTGGTGTTGAACAGAATGCGCACAATGCGTGGGTCGCGTTCAATGCAGTCCTAGGCCGAAGAGGTCATAGCCTAGGGTCACAAAAACCTGTTTATTTGGGCAATTTCAGTGGTGGCGAGTCTGACGTACATAAATCGCAGCAATGGCCGTTAGCAACGTCTGAATCTCACGAAATGTCTCATGCAGGTAGAAGACATATTGTTAGACTTGGGCTCCAAAGATGGGTTCCCTACATCTCTGCAAACCAGAGTTACAGGGCTCCAAATTTGGTAAAATCCCCCATAGGCTTTCATTGGGCCTCCTATTTACAGTTCCAAAATCTCACATCTTTTCAAAGGGCAATTGCTCAGCAGTGGCAAATTTTCTAGCATTGTAGGGACCCTTAGGGGGAACATGACTGGTGAGTTTCGGGCCCCTAGGCCAAAGAGGTCATAGCCTAGGGTCACAAAAACCTGTTTATTTGGGCAATTTCAATGGTAGTTATGCTGACGTACATAAATCTCAGCCATGGCCGTTAGCAACGTCTGAATTTCACGAAATGTCTCATGCAGGTAGAAGACATATTGTTAGACTTGGATTCCAAAGATGGGGTCCCTACATCTCTGCAAACCAGAGTTACAGGGGTGAAAAATTGGTAAAATCCCCCATAGGCTTTCATTGCCTCCCTATTTCACTTTCCAAAATCTCACATCTTTTCAAAGGGCAATGGCTCAGCAGTGCCACTGCTGAGCCATTGCCCTTTGAAATGGTGTGAGATTTTGGAACGGTAAATAGTAGGCCCAATGAAAGCCTATGGGGGATTTTACCAATTTTGGAGCCCTGTAACTCTGGTTTGCAGAGATGTAGAGACCCCATCTTTGGAATCCAAGTCTAACAATATGTCTTCTACCTGCATGAGACATTTCGTGAAATTCAGACGTTGCTAACGGCCATGGCTGAGATTTATGTACGTCAGCATAACTACCATTGAAATTGCCCAAATAAACAGGTTTTTGTGACCCTAGGCTATGACCTCTTCGGCCTAGGGGCCCGAAACTCACCAGTCATGTTCCCCCTAAGGCCTCGATTCATAAACAGCAGTGCGATAACAAAAATCTTGTCGGGAAAATACCGCACTCGGTATTTTCCCGGTCTGTGTGCTAATTCATAAAGATTTCCCCAGCTGCCCTTGGAGGTCGGTAAATTACCGCAGCCCATTGAGCGGTAGAGTAGAGCAGTGTCCCGATTCCCTCTTTGCCCTGCAGAAATGAATCACACAGACGGCTCTCTCTGGCTCTCCCACTGATGACTCAGACAGATGAGTCACACAGTCTTTCCCTGCCTGCAGAAATTACTCTCACAGCCGGCTCTTTCCACTGATGACTCAGACAGATGAGTCACACAGTCTTTCCCTGCCTGCTGAAATGATTCACACAGACGGCTCTCCGGCTCTCTCCACAGATGGATCAAACAGACTTTCGGATCTCTGCACTTTGCATTAATCAGAGCTGTCAGAGCTGTCGGTAACTTGTTAAGACCTCACCAGAGGTGTCGGTAACTACCGCCTGGCTTACCGCTTGTTCAAGGCTTTATGAATTGACATTTGCTGACAATTTACTGACGTGTTGTCGGTAACTGCAGCCAAGTCGGTAATTTAGCTCCCTGGTCGGTAATGTCAGCTTTTCATGCGGTAACAGCCTTTATGAATTGACATTTTGCTAAGTGGTCGGTAAAGTCTGCTGTTTTCAGCATTACCGCATGAGGTAATGCTTTATGAATCGAGGCCTAAGGGTCCCTACAATGCTAGAAAATTTGCCACTGCTGAGCAATTGCCCTTTGAAAAGATGTGAGATTTTGGAAAGTGAAATAGGGAGGCAATGAAAGCCTATGGGGGATTTTACCAATTTTGGACCCCTGTAACTCTGGTTTGCAGAGATGTAGGGACCCCATCTTTGGAATCCAAGTCTAGCAATATGTCTTCTACCTGCATGAGACATTTCGTGAAATTCAGACGTTGCTAACGGCCATGGCTGAGATTTATGTACGTCAGCATAACTACCATTGAAATTGCCCAAATAAACAGGTTTTTGTGACCCTAGGCTATGACCTCTTTGGCCTAGGGGCCCGAAACTCACCAGGCATGTTCCCCCTAAGGGTCCCTACAATGCTAGAAAATTTGCCACTGCTGAGCAATTGCCCTTGTAAAAGATGTGAGATTTTGGAATGTGAAATAGGGAGGCAATGAAAGCCTATGGGGGATTTTACCAATTTTGGACCCCTGTAACTCTGGTTTGCAGAGATGTAGGGACCCCATCTTTGGAATCCAAGTCTAACAATATGTCTTCTACCTGCATGAGACATTTCGTGAAATTCAGACGTTCCTAACGGCCATGGCTGAGATTTATGTACGTCAGCATAACTACCATTGAAATTGCCCAAATAAACAGGTTTTTGTGACTCTAGGCTATGACCTCTTCGGCCTAGGACTGCATTGAACGCGACCCACGCATTGTGCGCATTCTGGACAACACCAATTACTGTTTATTGTTTATTGAACCTCTCATCTGTATTACATTTATGACTGCATGGCGACAAAATGCAAATTGCTATCCGCACGCTTCTTGTCCTCATGCAAGGCCTGGGTTGTTGTGTCTCAAAGCGTGGCCTTCTCCTCCTGCGCCGCCCTCCTCCTGTTCCATCACGTGTGCTGCTGCTGGGTTAGCGTTACCGGTCCCTTTTCCTGGAACCTCTTATCTGTATTACATTTATGACTGCATGCCGACAAAAAGCATGTTACCTGTGCAAAGAAAACAGACATTTCCCGCATTTAAAAGACAGTTTTCCCTTTGAAACTTTAAAATCGATTTTCTCAAAAACTATAAGCTCTTTTTGCTAAATTTTTTTTCCTCTTGTACCCACTCCCAAGGTGCACATACCCTGTAAATTTGGGGTATGTAGCATGTAAGGAGGCTTTACAAAGCACGAAAGTTCGGGTCCCCATTGACTTCCATTATGTTCGGAGTTCGGCTCGAACACCCGAACATCGCGGCCATGTTCGGCCTGTTCGGCCCGAACCCGAACATCTAGATGTTCGCCCAACACTAGTATGAGGCACCCAGACGTAAATAAAACTGAGGTAAAAACAGCTAAAAATAGAAAAATAGAGGTTTGCCTCAATAAAGACAAGTTCATATAAATATGAACTTTCATAAGCACAGGCCACAAGTTTTGTAGGTCTGCGCCCACTTCCTCAGGCCAAATACATTGCCAGAGTTGTATCAGAGCCATGGTATGGGGCACCACCAGGGAACACATTATGGAGGAGGAAGAACTAGACACTAGGTAATGCTGTGTTGGGATGGAGGAGGGGGGGGAACCACTAGACACCAAGGAACGCTGTATGGGGAGGGAGGCCAGTATACACTAGCTAACACTTCATTGGGGAGGGAGGACCACAAGACACCAGAGAAGCCATATGGGGATGGAAATGTTAAACTGTTTCTACCCTAGGTTTATACTCGAGTCAAACAATTTTTTTGGTGTGTGAAAGAAAACCCAAGTACTTCATTTATACTTGTATCGGTTTAGATTTGCAAATATTTGGTAAATTGTATAAAATCAACATAAAATCTACAGTTACTTAAAGAGAATCTGTAAACTTAGAAACGTTGATCCTATCCTCCATCCCACACTGGCAGCGCTAGAAGTCCTCGAAATGCGGGCATGCAAATATTTTACCTTTCCGGCTCCAGCACAGGTGCAGTAGCGGCTCTCCACTCGGGCTCAGGCGGAAATAGCCGAGCCAGATCAGGTCCGCTCTACTGCACAGGCACGAGCTGGAGCCAGGGAAGGTGTAAGGCCTGGCAGACTATCACCTACAGATTGGCTACAATGCCCCAATCTAACACCACCTTCTTCACTTTATGTAGCGTGTCCCCGCTTGAACGGGAGGTGAGGAAACAACACCTACCTGACTTTGGTTACACCCAGGCCTTAACGGTGCAAGGTATTGGAGTTGAACGTAGAGCAGGCAATAGACTACCAGAACCCCGCTTACTGACGCAGAAAGCAGCAAGCAAGTCCAGTAACAATCCAAGGTCATACACGGAAGATCAGAGATTTGCAGTACTCAAGAGCTAGGCAAAATCAGGTCAATAGGCAATCCAAGGTCAGTCCAGGCAGCAGTAGTCGTAACGATTAATCAGCCAAAAGGTTGGTCCAGGCAGCAAACAGGAATAGTCAGGAGCAATCAGAGGTAAAATAGAGCAGCACTGCCACCGTGGGACAGAGAATGATGATGGAGGTCTCGATAATATTCAGAGGCTTCCCCCTCCCGAGTTAAAGGAACACTATCGATTCACATATTTTTTTTCAATTGAGATAGGAATTGTTTGGGAAGTGCTGCTAAGTACTGGTGTATACATTTCACTAGCTACCTCTTGGTTTACTGTTATCAACATACTTTCAAACTTTACTGATGCCAAAACTGAAGGCAGACTGAGCCATGAGGAGAGGGGAATTTCCCCCCACACTTGATCAGTTAACCCTGTGTGTAACTCTGTGTGTGACAGAGAGAAAGCTCCCAACAGCTGCAGCTGTGTCCTGTGTTTCTCACAGAAGTTTCTGAAGAGAGCAGAGGAAACTTGTTATGAACATTTGTAATAGTCGCAGCTTTTCATACTGTTTTTGCTTTCAGAGAAAAAGTACTTTGTAGTCTGATATGCAACACTGGCTGTGCATTGAAGCAGACACCCCTTCTGCAATTGATTTGTCCCAATATAGCTAAATCCTACACTCAATACATTTTGCCTCTGATATTTAACATGAAAAGTAGGAAAATGTTATTTCTACATGCCATTTTAGAACACTTGGGTATCGATAGTATTCCTTTAAAGTGAATGTTTACCGGATTAAAAAAGAAAAAGTCAGATACTCACCTAAGGAGAGGGAAAGCTCGGTCCTAATGAGCCTTCCCCCTCCTCTCCAGGTGCCCGGTCCCGCGCAGGATTCCCCGTGGCAGTATTCGACCAGTTCGGTCAAATACTGCCACTTCCGCATGCCTTCGGGAGCTTTCGAGTGCTCCCGATGACGCGGCCGCACCATACTACGCATGCGCGAGCGCCCTCTATGATGCACTCGCGCGTACGTAGTATGGAGCGGCCCAGAGCCGGGACAAGGTCCTCCAGCACCCAAGGCTGAGACACCAAAGTGCGCCCCTCCATCTCTCCCACCTCAGCCGTCACACACTGATTGCTATTAGACTAAGAGGCACCACAGGACCCACAACCTCCCCAACACCTTAATATCTAGTTATCTGGCTTGCAGTCACTGCCATGTATCCCCTTTTCTTATTTCTTTCTGCTTCAAACACAGTTAGGAATGACAGCTGAATGAATTCTACGCCCCCTCCTACACTGCGCCCTGAGGCTGGAGCCTCTCCAGCCTATGCCTCGGCCCGGCCCTGGAGCGGCCCGTCTTCGGAAGCCCGAGTGCTCCCGAAGACCTCCGAAGTCCCTGCGGCGGCGGACGCGAACGGGGGAGCCAGCGCAGCACCGAGGGCACCGGGAGAGGAGAGGGAAGGCTCATTAGGACCGAGCCTTCCCTCTCCATAGGTGAGTATCTGACTTTTTCTTTTTTTAAACGGTACCCATTGGCTTTAAGTACCCCCCAGGGGATGTTTTTAAGCTCAGTGTCTCTTTAAAATTTATTAGAATTTCATTGACCATCTCTGGCTTAAAAAAAAAATTAGCTTGTATCTGATGCTGATTACAGCTATAATGAATTAAAAACCCTACTAAGTATAACGATTTCATGTCCATGTATGGCTGAATTTCCCCCAATGCACACTGCTGAGCCTGAAATGAAGATTGGACGTTGAGTAAGGAGAATCTGGAAGCTTCGCATAACCCAGCCGCCCCCCTGCAGCTATGTAGAAATTCACTGTCAGGTTCAGGTAGCTCAAATCTGTGACTCTTTCCACCTATAAATTATACTCAAAATGCCCGAATATCAGAAATGATAATAACATCTCGCTCAGATATGTCTGCAGAGAAAAGAAGTCACAGACAAGCGACAGTTCTGGCTGGCAGGGGGGCTGAGTTTGAGCATCTTTTTAGGTTTATTTTGCCTTTCTCGACATGAATGGGCTCACTGAATGCACCCTATGCTTAAAGTGGACCTGTCTCTAAACTCGCACTCATATGCAATTAACTTTTTCTACTTAGTTTTCTCCTGGGTGATATTTTCAAGCTTGTCAATAAAATTCATTTCAAACCAGCAAGTAAGAAAATACTCAAAATAACTTTGATAGTACTTTTTCACCTACTTTTTGGTCGTTTTTCAGGGCTCGTTTCCACTATAGCGAATCCGCATGCAGGCACCGCGTGCGGATTCGCATAGGCAATACAAGTGGATGGGATTGTTTCCACTTGTGCGTCGTGCGGGTGCGTTTTGATGTGCGGGGGAAATCTGCACGGCAGAGCCGTCAGATTTTGTGTGCGGCTGGAAGGCGGCCGAAAATCGCCTGCAATGCTTTTAATAGGGAAATCACATGCGGCTTTGTCATGCGGTTTTCCCCGCGATTTCGCGTGCGATTTCTCATATAATGGTATTGGAATTTACACAGGCAGTGACATGGTTAAATTCGCCTGCTTCTTAGCCATGCGAAATCGTGGGGAAAACCGCATGACAAAGCCGCATGCGATTTCGTCCGCGGCGGAATCCAGGGGATTCCGCACCGCAACAGTGGAAACGAGCCCTCAATGGCAGAGTGCTCAAAAGTTATTTTAAAATGAAGATGAAAAATGATCTCCTAGGAGAAAACTTAGGTGTAAATGCTAATTGCATGTGGGCCTCTATGTCAGCATCGCCCTTAAAGAGAATCTGTACTCTGAAATTCTTACAATAAAAAGCATACCATTCTATTCATTATGTGCTCCTGGTCCCCTCTGTGCTGTTTCTGCCATTCTCTGCTGCAAACCTGGCTTGTAATTGCCAGTTTTAGGCAGTGTTTACAAACAAACTAACCAGCTTCTAATAGGCTCAGCTAAGCAGAGTGTGTTAGTCACACAGAGCCTGCAGGGGGTGTGTACAGCTTCTAGCTAATCACAAGCAGCCCTGCACATTCCAGTCTGACTGCCTCAGCCTGACTGTGCCGACTATAGAGAGAAGATTAGATCATATAACAGAGATAACACAGCTACTGTGCAATTAGGAAAAGCTGCAGTAAGCCAGACCACATTAGAAAAGGCATAGGAACTTATAGCATAGAAGAAATAAAGATAAACAATTTGTTACAGAGTCTCTTTAAAGAGAATCTGTACTCTGAAATTCTTACAATAAAAAGCATACCATTCTATTCATTATGTGCTCCTGGTCCCCTCTGTGCTGTTTCTGCCATTCTCTGCTGCAAACCTGGCTTGTAATTGCCAGTTTTAGGCAGTGTTTACAAACAAACTAACCAGCTTCTAATAGGCTCAGCTAAGCAGAGTGTGTTAGTCACACAGAGCCTGCAGGGGGTGTGTACAGCTTCTAGCTAATCACAAGCAGCCCTGCACATTCCAGTCTGACTGCCTCAGCCTGACTGTGCCGACTATAGAGAGAAGATTAGATCATATAACAGAGATAACACAGCTACTGTGCAATTAGGAAAAGCTGCAGTAAGCCAGACCACATTAGAAAAGGCATAGGAACTTATAGCATAGAAGAAATAAAGATAAACAATTTGTTACAGAGTCTCTTTAACAATATTTTAAACCCAGAACTACCTCTAGTTTTTTTTTTTTTTACTAACCACTCCCCTTTCCTTATATCAGTTGTTTGAGCTTTTAAAAATGTTACAAATGTTATGTAACCACTGCTGGTCCTTGTTATCCACCAATAATAGAATTGTTCTTATTTGCACAATATGAAAGTGATGCCTTTCAAACTCCCCCCACACCCCAAACTCAGACCCCTATAGAAGACTAAAGAGAACCTGATGTGAGAGGGATAAGAAGGCTGCCAAATTAATCACCTGTTAAACCATACCAGTTGCCTGGCAGTTCTGCGGATCTTTTTGGCTGCAGTAGTGTCTGAATCACACCAGAAACAAGCATGCAGCTAATCCAGTCACACTCCAGTCAGAGCACCTGATCTGCATGCTTGTTCAGGGTCTACAGCTAAAGGTATTAGAGGCAGAGGATCAGAAGGACAGCCAGGCAATCTGCATTGTTTAACCTCCCTAGCGTTCTGGACGAGCTGAGCTCGCCCATAGACGCTACAGGACACCACTCAGGCCCCGCTGGGCCGATTTTGATAATTTTTTTTTCAAACACGCAGCTAGCACTTTGCTAGCTGCGTGTTTGCCCCAATCGTCGCCGCCGATCCGCCGCTACCTGACGCGAAAGAGGCCCCCCCCCCGCAGACCCCGTGCACAACCTGGCCAATCGCCGCCAGGCTGCGCTTTGTTGGTTATGTTCTCTCTCTGGGTGATGGAAATAGACCAGTTTGTCTGAGGCTACATTCAAAGTGGCATGTTGCGGAGCAGCATTATAAAGTCTTATAACTCAGCATATCGCACTGCGATGATAATCCTATGGGTTCACAGGGTGACGTTAGCGTTACTTTGTAATGCTTATCGTTATGGTAACACACTGCTGCAGTGCGTTACCTCTAAACACACACGTTACCAGGTACAGGAAAGCATATGTTTCATTACCTGTATGCTTTACTGTACCTACTGTAAGCAACGGTAATGCTGCGTTGCAACTTTAACGTCGCATCCCAACGCAACGTCCTACTGTGAACAAGCCCTAATCATTTAAAACTAATACACATTGGCCTCAATTCACCAAGCAGTTTAGACAAGTCTACAGATGGTTTTTAGTCTACTGATAGTTTGGTGTAATGTTTTAGACCTGTTTTTAGACCTGGTCTAACATTCAGTCATTACACCATTCACAAAGGCAAACAAGCAGTGACCACGCCCACTTTTCCTGACAGAGATTAGACCAACTGATTTCTTGTCGGTAAAGTAATTCTGTGAGGTATTTTAGATGCGAGGATGGAACCTTTTGAATGAATTATGCAAGAGTTTAATTGTATGCAGAGGAGAGCTCATTAAAAGAGAAAGGATGTCAGTCATATCTACTTGTTTGTGAATTGCATCTTTTTATTATTTCCCCTGCTTAACCCACCTAATTACCAAATGGTTTAGACCAGGTCTACAAACAGGTCTACAACATTTGGTAATAGTGAATTCCCCTTTGATGCAGGATACACATATAAAACACTGCGCTAATGCAAGGGTGTAAAATACTCGGTGGTGCGCTACCCAGTTCAAAATGTACAATTATATATATTAAAACAGCACACATATGGAGTCCAAAATGATTTTAGCGGGACGCGCGTTCGTGGAACACAGAAGGCGGAAGTTAGGTCGACGTGGCACGCGAGAGCCGGAGTGCAGCGAGACAGCGCCGCTGAAAGCCTGCCAGGTGGCCCACGATCGGGGTTGAGCCCGTAAAAACTCAGTGCCATTCACAAAGAAACGAGCATGTGAGTTGTTTGGATTAACTTTTAATAAATTGTTTTAACGTTATCACGCTATGGAGCCTATTGGTTTGTTTTGAGGTGCTATTGATACGGAGTCACTACTGAATTTGTGGAGTGGATCGGTGATGATCGGTATAGGCAGAGGGAGGCCTTGATGTCCCTATAGGTGCTGTTTGACCCAGTCTTGCAGTGGGTCAATTCATTGCGGTGAGTGTTCCATCTTAAGGGTGTGGTGGTGGTACACACTGTAGAAGATATATACCGTATACATCATTACTGCGAGTCAAGGACTAAAGTGAACTTGCAGACTTGATCCCCTTTGATGCAAACCATCAGTAGACTAAAAGCAATCAGTGATTGAGGCCATTATCTAAACAAGAAGAACTTATCTAAACAGAAAGAAGAGCAATGTTTTAGCGAATGTCGAAGGACAAATAAAAATATGGGCCAACCAAAGAGAGCTCTGCCGCTACAAAATCTCCTTTTATGACCCTGTCAAGTTTTAACAGTCTTAATTATTGTTTATGTTAAAATAATAAAAAAAAAAAATCTGTCATGACGGTTTGGATATTTGTGTGTAAATAGTGAAAGCAGGTTGGCTTCACATGCGTACCTGCCATCCGTCGCGTCTTGTCACTGACAAGCAGCGTCGACGGCTGCTTGCTTGATTTGCTGTTGACACATCTCGGGGTCTGATCAAAACCAGTGATGGAGACCCGTCACGTCTTGTGTACCCGACGCCAGCAAGCGTGGCAATGTCAATTACATCGTCACCAAAACACTAATTACACAGCAGAAAAATTGTGTATGATGGAAGACTGGAAATGTTTAGACAGAAGTTCACATCAAATCTGATTACCCATATTTTCGCAGTGAATATATTTATTTATGAATAAATATGTTCTATCAATTAACAGCATAACATCTGGGGCATTAAAGTGAAAATTAGCATCATTAGGTTTTTCCGGTACCTAATTGCTGTAGTATTTACATTTTCAGAGCGGCTTTAAATGAGAATGCAGCGATTTTTGTATTAGCTCAGCGGTCGTGCAGTGCTTCTGCTTCCTCTGCTTAGGAAGTGCAGCTTTATGTAACTCTCCAAGCAGGCCTGGTTGCCAAAACACAGCAATCGCTGACGTTATTAAAGAGGCACTTCACTGAAAGATCGTAGCAAGGGATACAAAAATAAATCAAGACCTTGCAAAGTGGGAGGTTAAAAAAATAAGATAGATGAAGAAATGATTGATACTTCCCATGCATTTTGGATTGATCCTCCAAGAGCCTACAGGTCATCATTGTTACTACTGCCAGTTACGAAAAATAAAAATGGACCACATCAACTGCGCTTCGATTGGCTAAAGTTTTTGTGTGTATATGTATATATGTATATATGTGTGTGTGTATGTATGTATGTATATATATAACTCCATAACATCTGAGCAGTGCCACAGGCTGATTGCCTCCATGCCACGCCGCATTGAAGCAGTCATTTCTGCAAAAGGATTCCCGACCAAGTATTGAGTGCATAACTGAACATAATTATTTGAAGGTTGACTTTTTTTGTTTTAAAAACACTTTTCTTTTATTGGTTGGATAAAATATGCTATTTTTTTGAGATAGGAAATTTGGGTTTTCATGAGCTGTATGCCAAAATCATCAATATTAAAACAATAAAAGACTTGAACTACTTCAGTTGTGTGTATTGGAATCTAAAATATATGAAAGTCTTAGAGGGAGTTAATGCTTGCATGGCAGTTGGTAACAGCCACTATCTCACAATGCAATTGCAGTGAGGTTCACAGACAGGAAAGTGACATGGCCATGACATCCCACTGTGGGAAGGGCTTCACCTCAATATCAGCCATACAGGCTATTAGAGAACTATTAGAAAAAGGGTAAAGATTTCTTGTGGCAAAGCGGGTATTGGCTACTAATTGGGATGAAGTCCAATATTGCATAAAAGTTCCTTTTTAATATTTTACATTATTACTATTTACTATTACATTACTATTTTCTGTATTTAAAGATTGAGATCCAGTTTGTTGAGGCATCATGTTGTGTATATATATTTTTTACCAGATAAAGCTTATTAATTGTGTAAATACAGATGACAGACCGGAACATAACCCCCCCCCTCCCCCACCCATGCTCCACCCCCACCAGTCCATCAGGAAATGAAAACACATCTCAAGCCCAGTGTCTTGATCTCGATTCCTCCTTGTTCCAGTGGGTAATTGGTTGTTTGCTGGAGCTGGCATGGACAATCGAGTGACTTGCGGTGTGGATGGCGTCTCTGAAGTCATTACTACGCAAGCTCTCAGGGACAGGCCACCTCCAATGTTGCCAAGCGATGCAGGCATGTTACATCATCATTAACCAAGAAGTGGTCAGAGTCGTTCACTATTGGAAGTGCATTCCATTGGCTAGCTGTGTGGGCGGCTCCTTCTCATTGGCTAACGCAAGTTTAAAAGCCATGCTGGCAGTGCTAGTTGCTAGGTGTGAATCTCTAGTCTTCTGCCAATTACTTTGCCTGTATTCCTGACTATCCCTCTTACTGCTGCCTGGATCGACCTTTGCTAGATTTTGACCACTCTTCTGTCCCACTCATTGTACCTTATACCGTCTGTTAGTGTATGACCTTTGTTGACTACAATTTTGGATACTCTTCCATTTGTCAGCCATCTGATTTCAGTGTATGACCCTTGACTGTTGGCTAAGCTATTTGCCTGTATCACTGCCTACTGAGTCTTGGTGGTGCTAATGTCTTATGCCAATCAGTTCCTATGCCCTGTGCATTAGGGCCTGGGTGTACCGCATGCTGGGTAAACTTGTCTTCAGAGGCTGAGCGGGGACGCACCACACAAGGTGAAGACTGCAGCTACAGTTTAATCATTAAAAGTTTATAAACCGGTATAGGTATTGCAGGGGTTAATAGGCTAGGCTGGGGAGGGGGAAAGGAGTACACATCTGGCTATCTATTAGGGGAGGGGAAATGGGGCATATATGGTTGGGGGGGGGCTTCTTAATTGGCACATCAGGCTGGCCAGAGGGTGTGGCATGAGGAGGTGTGGTCTGTGTTATGGGGCGGGATTTAGGGGGCCAGAGCTTATGTGCCTATAGGATTCTGAGCTGTAACTCAGGCCCTGGGTGTTGACGTTATTCGCTTGTCACTAACCGTTGAGGATTGCTTGTTTCTTAAAGAGGAACTGTAACATAAAAAGATCCCCTGGGGGGTACTCACCTCGGGTGGGGGAAGCCTCCGGATCCTAATTAGGCTTCCCACGCCGTCCTCCATCCGTCAGGGGTCTCGCTGCAGCCCTCCGTGGAGTCCGGGCAGCGGTGACGTCATTATTTACCTTCCTGGCTCCTGCGCAGGCGCTCTGACGGCTGTCGGCTCCGAACTACACGGAAATACCCGATCGCCGTCGGGTCCGCTCTACTGCGCAGGCGCAAGTTTCCTGCGCCTGCGCAGTAGAGCGGACCCGAATGAGATCGGGTATTTCCGTGTAGTTCGGAATGGAAAGCCGCCACAGCGCCCCCGCTGGAGCCAGCAAAGGTAAATATTGAAATGACAGTCGGCACAGTCGCCGGCTGTTCGGAGGGCTGCGGAGAGACCCCCGTGGGACAGAGGACGGCGTGGGAAGCCTCATTAGGATCCGGAGGCTTCCCCCACCCGAGGTGAGTACCCCCCAGGGGATCTTTTTATTGTTACAGAGTCTCTTTAACAACTGCAGCCTGGTGTGTACGTAACTTTACATCAGTTACCTATCCAAGTCCAAGACTATTGGAGAAGGCTTGATGCTACTTCCTGTACCTAGTTTTGGACTACCGTATATTCTTCATGACAGACTTGAGCACCTATGACTAGAGTTGGGCCGAACCTCCGATTTTAGGTTCGCGAACCGGGTTCGCGAACTTTCGCGGAAGGTTCGGTTCGCGTTAAAGTTCGCGAACCGCAATAGACTTCAATGGGGATGCGAACTTTGAAAAAAAAAAAAATTATGCTGGCCACAAAAGTGATGGAAAAGATGTTTCAAGGGGTCTAACACCTGGAGGGGGGCATGGCGGAGTGGGATAGATGCCAAAAGTCCCCGGGAAAAATCTGGATTTGACGCAAAGCAGCGTTTTAAGGGCAGAAATCACATTGAATGCTAAATGACAGGCCTAAAGTGCTTTAAAACATCTTGCATGTGTATACATCAATCAGGTAGTGTAATTAAGGTACTGCTTCACACTGACACACCAAACTGTTCACTGAACAGAACAGGTATGCAGTGGCGGGTTCACTGAACAGGTATGCAGTGGCAGGATCAATGAACAGGTATGCAGTGGCAGGATCAATGAACAGGTATGCAGTGGCAGGATCACTGAACAGGTACGCAGTGGCAGGATCACTGAACAGGTATGCAGTGGCAGGATCAATGAACAGGTATGCAGTGGCAGGATCAATGAACAGGTATGCAGTGGCAGGATCAATGAACAGGTATGCACTGGCAGGATCACTGAACAGGTATGCAGTGGCAGGATCAATGAACAGGTATGCAGTGGCAGGATCAATGAACAGGTATGCAGTGGCAGGATCAATGAACAGGTATGCAGTGGCAGGATCAATGAACAGGTATGCAGTGGCAGGATCAATGAACAGGTATGCACTGGCAGGATCACTGAACAGGTATGCAGTGGCAGGATCACAGTACAGGTATGCAGTGGGCTGAGGGCTCACTGAACAGAACAGGTATGCAGCCAGGAAGAAGTTAAGCCTAACTAATCTTTCCCTATGAGAGACTGCAGCAGCTCGCCCTACTCTCACTAATGCAGGCACACGAGTGGCCATAACGGCCGCCGCTGCCTGCCTTATATAAGGGGGGGTGGGGCTCCAGGGGCTAGTGTAGCCTAATTGGCTACACTGGGCCTGCTGACTGTGATGTAGAGGGTCAAAGTTGACCCTCAGGTGCATTATGGGGCGAACCGATTTTTTGCGAACTTTTGCCGCAAAACGTTCGCGTGCGACACCCGCACGCGAACCACCTAAGTTCGCGCGAACCACGTTCGCCGGCGAACCGTTCGGCCCAACTCTACCTATGACGGACCCCAAAGACAGGTTCCACACAGTGACAAATCCCGGTAACAGGCCAGACCCCTATGAAAGACCCCATTAGCAGATCAGACCTCCATGACAACGCTGCAGTAACAGAGAAGACTCCCTCCCCACTATAGATGACCGATCCCAGTCAAAGATCAGACTAGAGCAATAGATGACATCCCAGTCAGACAGCTCATTTCCTACTTCCTGTTTTGGACCTTCACGGCATTTTGTGGTTTCAAGTGACCAATGCTGCTTTCCTGTTACATGCGTCTCCTCTCTGAACCTACAATTCGGATGTCTGCTTATGTCGTTAGTCGTTAGTGACTAGTTGGGGCAGGGGACAATGGACACAGCACATATAGGCACATACTGTATACACATATAGTCATAAAGGGTGGAGTGGTGCGGGAGTGATGTCATGCAGCGGGCAGAGTAAGTTGGGGAGAACAATGCTTTCAGCTGGCCTAGAGGCCGATGGTAGCTATATAGAGCCTGGATTCTTGGCAGAAGCGGTCATTAACAGGTGCCTCAGACGCGTTTCATCTGGTGTGTGTGTGTACAGAGCTTAAGAGAGAATTTAACAGTGGAGGGGAGAGTTTATTAACCACTTAATGACATGCTGACAGATAAAAACGTCCTGCTAGAGCCTCTTAACCTCTTGAGGACTGCAGGGCTAAACCCCCCCTAGTGACCCGGACATTTTTAGTAAAATTGGCCACTGCAGCTTTAAGGCGAAGCTGCAGGGCCGCACAACATAGCACACAAGTGATTTCCGCCCCCCCCCCCTTTTCTCCCCACCAACAGAGCTCTCTGTTGGTGGGGTCTGATCGCTCCCCCCCATGTTTATTTTATTTTTTTTACAAATATTATTGTTGGTGCTTTTCTTTAAAAAAAACTGTTTCTTTAATTACAGTCCCTCCCTCCCTCCCTCCCCACAGCCAGCCAATTACGACGATTGGCTGTCATAGGCTTCTGCCTATGAGAGCCGATCGTTCTCTTGTCCCCCAGAGGGACAGCCGTGTCATGATCGCAGCGCTGCACAGTGTAAATAGACGGCGGATCACGCCGTCTAACAGTCTCCGCCCCCCAACAAGAATAGCGCCAACACGAATAGCACCTATTGGTGTTTCTACCGAGCTACTGATTTTTGTCCCCTATTCTATTGCCTGATGAAGCGGGCTGTGCCTGCGAAACGCGTAGCATTTCTTGGGGTACTCTTAATAAATTCAATTGTTTTGATTCAGACAGTTCGTGTCTGCTTTCCGGAGGTAAGTCCACCACTGCCTCCCTAGCAATTTTAAAGTTATTATCCTGTTGGCGCCTGTGTTCTCTAGCAAATAAATCATTGGTATGTATGCATTTGTATTGCTGGATGTCCTGATTGTACAGTTATGAACCGCTCATATATCTTTGCTCCCAATTATTTGTTTTGTGCCATGTATAGTGCTATCAAAGATGGCCCTATATATGCTAAATAAAAAAACAAACACCTAATAAATACCGCATCGTGTGTGGTCAATAATACAAATACTCAAGTATAAGACAAGTGTATACTGCTCATAGCATGTTTGTAGCATTCGGACTTTGCCTCTCATACCACCCATTGAAGATTATTAGATCTGCGTATAGCCTTTATCCTGTCCTTGTTTTAAAGGGAACTTGAACTGAGTAAAATTATTTAAAATAAACCACTGTTCGTTATTCCCCGAATATCGGGATGTTCGGATTCGGCTCGAACCCATCCGAGCACCTCCTACTCGGCCGCGCTGTTCGGGGCCCCTAGCTGGAAAGGTAGTGGGCAGGAAAGGGGGTATTGGGCCTAGTGGCGGGGAGGGGAGATGGACCCTCCCCTCCCTCACCTGGGTCCCCCGACCTCCGCTCCCCTCCAGCTTTAAAAAGTTAAGTAGCATCCACTACTATTAAGAGGTAACGGGCGTGGGTGATTCACCTCTTCCGGTTCCAGCGTGCGTTCCACTGACATCACTTCCTGCAACGCCGCCCACTGTATTGTAAGTGGATGGCGTTGCAGGAAGTGACGTCCGTGGAGCGCACGCTGGAACGTGGAAGAGGTGAGTAATCCCCGCCCATTACCTCTTAATAGTAGCGGATGCTACTTAACTTTTTAAAGCTGGAGGGGAGCGAAGGTCGGGGGACCCAGGTGAGGGAGGGGAGGGTCTGTCTCCACTCTCCGCCGCTAGGCCCAATACCCCCTTCCTGCCCGCTATCCCTCCAGCTCTGCGGCCCCCCCACGTCTCGGGTCCCCATAGACTTCAATAGGGTTCGGTGTTTGGCCAAATATACCGAACATCTAGACGATGTTCGGCCGAGCCGACCCGAACCCGAACATCTGGGTGTTCGATCAACACTAATAAACACACAATGTAGCTGCAAATAAATATTACATACTTAACTCATTGTCAGTTCCTCTCAGAAGCTTAACATTTTCTTCTTCCAGTGATCCCTTCCATTTCCTACAATATGTTGTCAGAACTGAAAAATACCAGTTGCTGTCAAGTTACAGTATATATCAGCAGCTGTCAGTTATAGCTGAATGTGCACGGTGATGTCCATGTTTCCCTATGGCTTAAGTGGGTGATATTACAGTTTAACAGTGTGCTGACTATGGACGAATGGCTATTTTCAAAATGGAGGACAGAGAATTCCATTGATAATAGTGGACAAACAGGACACAGGAGAGGAGAAAGAGAATTGATAAGTAGACTACACAGGAGGTAAGTATGGCATGCTTATGTTTATTTTGACTTTCAATTATCAGTTCAGGTCTCTTTAAGCCATTGTTACTGATCATTTGGGATGAAAATCTAGCGTGCCCCCCTGACATTGGTGACCTCCCCCTCAGAGGTTAGCCATTCATATATTCCTGGGGTAACACCTACACATCAGAGCTCCTCCCACAAAATTACAATAATAGGCAACAAACAATCACCTAGAACAATCAAAACAGGGTGTAGCTAGAAACCATGGAACCGCATAGCAAAATTGGTTTAGCTCCCCCCCCCCCCTCAAAAAAAAAAATAAGGCATCTCTCAAACTTACCCCAGTATTAGGTATCCCTCCAGAAAAGGAGCCAGAAGTGCTCCCCACTAAAGGCAGCCACCAGTATTAAGTAACTCCCCAGTATGGATAATCAGAGGGTCCTCCAGTTATAGGTCCCCAGCATAGGTAGTCAGAGGGACCGCCAGTATTAGGCAGCCCCCAGTATAGATAACTTCTCTCCATTACTCTGCTGCACACCATTATTACTGCTGGGCCATTGCCACTGGGCCCCCCTTGGCTACAGGCCCCATGGAAGCTGCTAGGGCTGTTATGGTGAGGTGAATCCTATGCCACTGAACGATATAGTTCTGGGCAACAAAAGTTTAAAACGTGTATTTTTAGCAAGACTTTTATTTGCAGACGGGGGTCTATTCGTCGTTTCCCTGAATATATAGTATAGCCGAGCCTCACTCCGTTACCCACAGATGTTTCCAGTGCAAGGGGAAGAAAGTCAGACAATATGCTTAATGATTGTTATGTCATGAATATGCTAATTTTCAGAACACGTCTCACCCGCCTCCAGCTATACCACTTAGATGCTAATTAGATACATAGTCTGCCACCAGCTACATTGCCTGGAATGAGGAGGAGAATGCAGGCTTTATCTAATAACCTTGTGCAGAGATCACTGGTGTATATATGGTAACAAGTAGCACTCAATCAGAAATCAACTTTCAGTAGTGTGATTGTACTGAACCTCCCTGCTCTGACCCACCATCGTCTGGTTATTATAATAGCCGGCTTGTGCTTGTACTGAACCTCCCTGCTCTGACCCACCATCGTCTGGTTATTATAATAGCCGGCTTGTGCTTGTACTGAACCTCCCTGCTCTGACCCACCATCGTCTGGTTATTATAATAGCCGGCTTGTGCTTGTACTGAACCTCCCTGCTCTGACCCACCATCGTCTGGTTATTATAATAGCCGGCTTGTGCTTGTACTGAACCTCCCTGCTCTGACCCACCATCGTCTGGTTATTATAATAGCCGGCTTGTGCTTGTACTGAACCTCCCTGCTCTGACCCACCGTCGTCTGGTTATTACGATAGCTAGCTTGTGCTTGTACTAAACTTCCCTGCTCTGACCCAGCGTCGCCTGGTTATTATGATAGCTGGCTTGTGATTGTACTGAACCTCCCTGCTCTGACCCACCATCGTCTGGTTATTACGATAGCTGGCTTGTGCTTGTACTAAACTTCCCTGCTCTGACCCAGCGTCGCCTGGTTATTATGATAGCTGGCTTGTGATTGTACTGAACCTCCCTGCTCTGACCCACAGTCGTCTGGTTATTATGATAGCCGGCTTGTGATTGTACTGAACCTCCCTGCTCTGACCCACCATCGTCTGGTTATTATAATAGCCGGCTTGTGCTTGTACTGAACCTCCCTGCTCTGACCCACCGTTGTCTGGTTATTACGATAGCTGGCTTGTGCTTGTACTAAACTTCCCTGCTCTGACCCAGCGTCGCCTGGTTATTATGATAGCTGGCTTGTGATTGTACTGAACCTCCCTGCTCTGACCCACAGTCGTCTGGTTATTATGATAGCTGGCTTGTGATTGTACTGAACCTCCCTGCTCTGACCCACCATCGTCTGGTTATTACGATAGCCGGCTTGTGATTGTACTGAACCTCCCTGCTCTGACCCACCATCTGGTTACGATAGCCGGCTTGTGCTTGTACTGAACCTCCCTGCTCTGACCCACTGTCATCTGGTTATTACGATAGCCAGCTTGTGCTTGTACTGAACCTCCCTGCTCTGACCCACTGTCATCTGGTTATTACGATAGCCAGCTTGTGCTTGTACTGAACCTCCCTGCTCTGACCCAGCGTCGCCTGGTTATTATGATAGCTGGCTTGTGATTGTACTGAACCTCCCTGCTCTGACCCACCATCGTCTGGTTATTACGATAGCCAGCTTGTGCTTGTACTTAACCTCCCTGCTCTGACCCACTGTCATCTGGTTATTACGATAGCCAGCTTGTGCTTGTACTGAACCTCCCTGCTCTGACCCAGCGTCGCCTGGTTATTACGATAGCCGGCTTGTGCTTGTACTGAACCTCCCTGCTCTGACCCACTGTCATCTGGTTATTACGATAGCCAGCTTGTGCTTGTACTGAACCTCCCTGCTCTGACCCAGCGTCGCCTGGTTATTATGATAGCTGGCTTGTGATTGTACTGAACCTCCCTGCTCTGACCCACCATCGTCTGGTTATTACGATAGCCGGCTTGTGATTGTACTGAACCTCCCTGCTCTGACCCACCGTCGTCTGGTTATTATGATAGCCGGCTTGTGATTGTACTGAACCTCCCTGCTCTGACCCACCATCTGGTTACGATAGCCGGCTTGTGCTTGTACTGAACCTCCCTGCTCTGACCCACTGTCATCTGGTTATTACGATAGCCAGCTTGTGCTTGTACTGAACCTCCCTGCTCTGACCCACTGTCATCTGGTTATTACGATAGCCAGCTTGTGCTTGTACTGAACCTCCCTGCTCTGACCCAGCGTCGCCTGGTTATTATGATAGCTGGCTTGTGATTGTACTGAACCTCCCTGCTCTGACCCACCATCGTCTGGTTATTACGATAGCCAGCTTGTGCTTGTACTGAACCTCCCTGCTCTGACCCACTGTCATCTGGTTATTACGATAGCCAGCTTGTGCTTGTACTGAACCTCCCTGCTCTGACCCAGCGTCGCCTGGTTATTACGATAGCCGGCTTGTGCTTGTACTGAACCTCCCTGCTCTGACCCACTGTCATCTGGTTATTACGATAGCCGGCTTGTGCTTGTACTGAACCTCCCTGCTCTGACCCAGCGTCGCCTGGTTATTATGATAGCTGGCTTGTGATTGTACTGAACCTCCCTGCTCTGACCCACCATCGTCTGGTTATTACGATAGCCGGCTTGTGATTGTACTGAACCTCCCTGCTCTGACCCACCGTCGTCTGGTTATTACGATAACCGGCTTGTGATTGTACTGAACCTCCATGCTCTGACCCACCGTCGTCTGGTTATTATGATAGCCGGCTTGTGATTGTACTGAACCTCCCTGCTCTGACCCACCATCGTCTGGTTATTATGATAGCGGCTTGTGCTTGTACTGAACCTTCCTGCTCTGACCCACCATTGTCTGGTTATTACGATAGCCGGCTTGTGCTTTGATTTTACTCGCTTGATACATCGTAGAGTTAGAGACCTTTCTGTTGGAAGATGGCTGTAGCTAAGAGACATGCTGCTTTCACTGATCACACTTGTTCTTACGACTATGGTCAGCCCCAGGAGCGTAACTAGGGGGGGAGCAGCTCCTGCCACAGGAGGGGGGCCCAGAGGTGTGTGGGGGCCCCAAATACTAACCTTCCCTTTCTATGATACTCCAGATGAGGTTTTTGTGGCTACACTTGTTATGGGTGTGAAGATTCTGATGGCTACACTTGTTTTATGACCCTTGTATGATGGGCCCTCAGGCTGTGAGGATAACCAATGGTGGGAGGGGTAAGGGAACAGTTGTGGACATTAAGGGGGCCCCATCAAAGTTTTGCAGGGGACCCCATGATTTGTAGTTCCACCGCTGGTCAGCTCTGTGACAGAGGACTGACCAAGACTGTGTCAAGGAAAAAGAAATTCAATCCAAAACCGTCACATAGTGGTTGTTGAAGGAGATTAGACATTCACAGGACATAGAGGTGGGATGTCATGTGATTCTCCTTAAAGGGACCCTGAGCAGTAGATAAAAAGGAAATCTGTACTTATCTGGGGCTTCCTCCAGGCCACCGTAGGCAGCAAGGCCCCCCGGCCTCATCCTGGCTTCTCTACCGGTCCCGTTGGCAAGTTCATTACCTGCGACAATGCTGAGTGTCTGCGTCATCATGCCAGTCCTGTGCATGCGCAGTTCAGAGTTTGAAAAACCGCACATGCACAGGGCTGTCACTCCGGCCGGCGTGATGATGCGTAGCAGCCAGCGTGATGACGCGGAGCGCCACCGTTCAAGAAGTGTGGGGCTGAGACTCGGCCTGTGTGTCGTCATGATGGTGATGAAGTCACCAGCGGGACCGGGAGAGGAGCCAGAAGGACACCAGGGGACCTCATGGCCTACTGTGGGCTGGAGGAAGCCCCAGGTAAGTACCGATTTTATTTTTATCTACTTTTTGGGGACCCTTTAACCTCCTTAGCAGTAATCCCAAGTCAGGCTGGGGACGGAAATCGGCAGCTCAGAGCGGTAATCCCGTTCCTGAGTAAGTTGTATGTAGGAGCGGCTGCAGATCTCTTTGTGGTATGGTTTTGTTTTTTGGGGGGGGGGCTAAAAGCTTGTGAAAAAATTGCACGGCTTTTAGACCCTGAATCTGGAAATAATCATTACGCAAAGAATGTTAAACTAAGATAAAGGTAAACTTACCTCCTCTCAGGGAAAGAAAACTCATTGGTAAGTTTAAGAACTATCATTTTATTGATCCAAATGAACAAAACTCTCATATTAGCTAGTGACTTGAGGCGCCCAATAAAAGTTTAAAAAAACGGGAAAAAAAGGAAGCTTACTTTCAATGATGAAAACATTCAAAGTTTAGACAGTTTTAATAAATATACAAACAATGAGTTTCGTGGTCGGAAGCCACTTCCTCAGGCAGCAGGGTGGCATAGTGGTTAGCGCTCTAGCCTTGCAGCACTGGATGCCTGGTCAACCTCTGCAAGGAGTTTGTATGTTCTCCCCGTGTCTGCATGGGTTTCCTCTGGGCACTCTGGTTTCCTCCCGCATCCCAAAAACATACAGATAATTTAACTGGCTTCCCCCCAAATTGGCCCTAGAGTACGATACATGCACTACACGATACATGCACTACACGATACATGCACTACACGATACATGCACTACACGATACATGCATAGACATAGGACTATGGTAGGGACTAGATTGTGAGTTCCTCTGTCGGACAGTTAGTGACAAGACAATATACTCTTTACAGCGCTGCATAATATGTCAGCACAATATAAATACTTAAATAAATACCGTAAGTAAATAAATAAGTCCTGTCCAAAGCTGTATCTAGCTCACAGCGCCTCAGAGATTGCAATGTTTCTCGGAACTAGGTTCTTGCTTCTTCAGGCAAATAAAGAGAATAAAAAGCCTAGCGCCTATGTAAAAACTGTTACAATGCGCAATGTGCTGCCTTTCCAACCTTTCTACAGTGCTAGTTTTAAAGGACAACTGAAGTGAGAGGTATGTGGGGGCTGCCATATTTATTCCCTTTTAAACTATACCAACAACAAGAATGCAGCCAGGGGTGTAACAAGGTCCCACCGGGCCCCCCTGCAGAAATACTGAGCAGCGGGCCCCCCCCCCCGGAGCTCGCTTGGGGCCGTTTTGGGGGGCTGGAGGGGTCGCAGCATGAGGGGAAAGCCATGCTGCACTTCGGCGGGGAGGGGGGGCGGTCCCCCCCCCCCCCCCTCACATCAGGCTCTCCCCTCTGCGCTCCCCTCCAGTGTTGAATAGTTTGTGTATGCAGGCAGCGGGCAGCGGCAGATGCATACTTTCCGTGCTCTCCAGCGCGGATGTTTCTCCCTGTAGTGTCTGACGCGACTTCCTGTATAAACAGGAAGTCGCGTCAGAGGCTAGAGAGAGGAACGTCCACGCTGGAGCGCACGGAAAGTATGTATCTGCCGCTGCCTGCCGCCTGCATACACAAACTATTCAACACTGGAGGGGAGCGCAGAGGGGAGAGCCCATGCTGCGACCCCTCCAGCCCCCCAAAACGTCCCCAAGCGGGCCCCAGGGGGGCCCGCTTGGGGCCTCTCCAGTGACTAAGCATTACCTTGTACGCATACTGTGCTGTGTGATCCGGTTTTTCTTGTATTCCTGTATTGTCTTATTGCTGTATGTCACCCCTAAATATTGTCTGTAACCTTAATGTACAGCGCTGCGTGATATGTTGGCGCTTTATAAATACAATATATAAATAAGTTCCTATTATTGGAGAGGAAAGTGGAATATTTACACTTCCTCAAAATAAAATAACGAGGTTGGAGGAAACTTTTACAGGTCCACAATACAGACGGGCTTCCTGAAACAGAACTATGGTCACATTTCTTGCCATAGCAGAGTCCTCGGCTCACCCTCCTGCTCATTGGAGCTGAGGCTGGCTTGTAGTCGGGTAAGGGTTCAGGTAAGGGCACAGCCAGAGCCCTGCCCCCACAGTTCAGCACAAATGTATCACCGTGTGGGCGGGTGCATCGTTTTTGGAGGGCGTCACTATTTCTCCTGTCCACCCACCTGATTGTAAATTAGCTTCTGTACCAATGCTAAGGACTAATGCATGGTCAGGTGAGCTTTGATGGGGCATGCCTGTAACTTGTATAACAGGAAACCCTATGGAAAGTGTGACAAGGATGCACAGAATGCAGCTTAACTTTTAATTGCCGTGTGCCATGTTTGCAGCAGGTTCATTTTAAGTTTCTGCATAATTATACTGAGTTTTGCCTTTGTCATGATGTTTTTTTAAAAGCCTTTATTATTATTATTATTTAGTATTAAAATAGCGCCAACATCTTCTGTAGCGATGTACAGAGTATATTGTTCCATTTGGAGATAAGTAAGATAATAATTTGGAGAATGGATATAAAGTTTAGTACAATATACTCGCCCTTCTTAATAGGTAATGACGTTAATGTATACAGATCTGCACAGCAGGGCCGGTTCAAGTAACAATTGGGCCCTAGGGCAAAATTAGCCTGGGGGCCCCCCAACAGACACACCCGACCAAAAAGCGTCATTAGAGGCCCTTTGTTGCAGCCAAATTTCCCTCCTGGGCCCCTGAGCTGGCTGCTGACCCTCCCCCAATAACCTACCAACTTAACAGACTCTGCAGAGTCCCTGGCGAGCAACAGTTAAGATGGGGAGGGACACCTTGGGGGCCCCTACAGGCTCTGGGGCCCTGGGGCAATTGCCATTTTTTTCCTATGGTAGCTCCGGCCCTGCTGCACAGGAGGCTGACATGAGGAACATTAGAGGTGGGAAGAGGGACAGGAATACAAAGCAGTACAGCTGTGATATGTCCATCGAGTTCTGGTTAAACTAGATGGACATATGTATTTTTTTTTTCAACCCAAATAACTATGTAACTATGCGAGTTATTGGAGTGAAGGAGTCGTAGATTGAAGGTAAATTAAGAACGTCATCGTTCTCCACTTGTAGTGACTTCGTTCACCTCTGAGCTTGCTGGGAAAGATGTACAGGTTATGGGAACGTAACTATCATCCATTACTTTCACAATGCCTCGTTAAATGAGGTCTATGACCAAATCCCTGAGATGTCCCGGCGCTATGTGATTTGTCTAGGAGTTCCAATACACGCCAGGCCCTCCATGCAGACGGCCATGAAATGCAAACTACTTCACGTACAATGTGCAGGAAGGCTTATGCTCAGGGGGATTATTCTGGCTGACATTTTCCCATAAACCAGCTGGACCTCATCAGGTGACGCATACAGTCTTGCAGGTGCTTTCACCATCCACCCATGTACCAGAGACCCCAAAACCCACTGGTTTACAGTAATAGGTTTATACCCATGAGCCAAAGAAGATGCTTTGCATAATGCCCATTCTGCATTCTGTCAACCACCGCTCTGATAGCTAGGCACTACCATATACCGCCATATACCATCTGACACCTGGAGAAGCCTACAAAGAGATTTTTTTTTTTGTAATGCACACTATCGTCAACATCAAATATGATTTTATTGAAGGGTACACTTTAGGTCCTTTAACGCATCAACGGAGGTGCCATGAGAAAGCCGTTCTATAGGTCCCATTGAACATATAGAGCCATAAGATTAACTACCCCCCCCCCCCCCCGGCCTACACACAAACACACACACACACACACACACACACACACACACACACACACACACACACACACACACACACACACACACACACACCCCCCAAACATACAATATGTGCTGCCGTTAAATGTCCCACCACCCAGAACAAGTGCAGCCATCACACCTTCTCCCCCCATTACTAATACAGGCCCGATTTCCTCCCACAACAAGCCCTGGCATTTTATGTTACCCACCTTTCCACCCTTTAACAAGTGCAGGCATCAACCCCCCTCCCCCTCTTTAAAGAGGCCTTATAATAACACATACTAGAAAGCGGTCAGTTATTCAGGATTCCCACTTTTATGGTAATTAATCTGGTTTCATCATCAGAAACACTTCCTATATTATTATTATTATTATTATTGATTTATAAAGTGCCAACATATTCCGTGGCGCTGTACAAAGTAAGAAACAAACATGGGGCACATAATACAGACAATGGTGTACACCAATATACAAGATACATAATTAGTGACAACATACAAAAAATGATACAGAATACAAAATACAGAAGTGGTAATGACAGTGATAAAAGTAACATAATAAATAAAATGTATAATGATTTCCAAGACACAAAAGGGGAGAGATCCCTGCCCTTGAGAGCTGACAATCTAAAGGTTTATATTGGTATGTAGCCCCACCGTCCCAGTGATATCACAGCCTAGGCTGATTACCTGTGCGGAATTCTCCTCCCAGAGCATTCTGGGACACCAGGCATTATTTTCTCTGGTTTCGAAACTATCAGTAAAGGGGCCCATACACTCAGCCGATTTTCTGGCCGACCGATCGATCCCGATCGATTGATCGTTTGCAAATCGGTTGGCCAATCGACCGATCGATGGCCGATTTCGATGGATTTCCATCGAACTGGCAGGGTGGAAAATTTAGGTCGATCTGATGAGATTGCTTATCCGTTTGCATTGGCCTTAATGGAAATCTGATGGCAAAAAATGCCATCAGATCGAATTTCAATAGATTTCAAACTGAAATCTATTGGAATTCTATGGCTTTGTTCACATCTAAAATCGAAATCGCAAACGCCAGCGTTTTGCGATGATTTTGTGTATAGCGCTTTTCAAAGCAGAACGATTCTATTTTTTCACTTCCTAAATACAATGCATTTATTCTTAAAATCGCGAACGCAATCACCGCAAAAAGCAATTTTGTGAGCGTTTTGTGTTTTTCCTATACCTTCCATTGTAGCAAAAATGCACGAAAAATACATAAAAAGTACATGCAGCGTTTTGCTGAGCGGAAAGCAGACGAAACGCACCGATATGAACTTTTCCATAAGGATTCATTGCACTAGTGATTTTAGGGCGTTTTTTTAAAATTGTTGGCTCTAAAAAAAAACGCAAAGCGCCCTAGATGTGAACGAGCCCTAAACAAACATTCTGCAGCGTTGCACCTGACAGGACGAAAGATGTTGCCACCTGTGATAAATTTCAGACAGTAAATCGGGGTGAGGAGAGATTTTACAATGGGGTAACACTGGCTAAATCTTTTAGAAATGAATATTGTAAAACATTTTCATCATCGCGTTGTTTTCACTGAACTGAAAGTAAACTTCTGAGATAATGATTTGCATGTGTAGTTCAGCTAAGAAATACAACATTAGTAGCACAGATATGAGTCTCATATTGTTTCCAGTACTTATCCAGTACTATATTATCTATGCAAAAGAGCTTCTCTGAGCTCTCCGACCCAACTTGGGTCACTGTTTTCTGGAGCACTTATACATCAAAGAAATGTATAGAGTTAGATAAGATTTTTTCTGCAGGGAAGTTGAAAGGATCATTAGCTCTGCTCTGTTTCATAATTTAAAGAAAATCTGTAATGAAAATAACTCCCCTGGGGGGTACTCACCTCGGGTGGGGGAAGCCTCCGGATGCTATTGAGGTGTCCCCCGTCCTCCTCGGTCCCACGGCGGTGGAGAAAATCCTCCCGGAGCGGTGGCGATCTAAATATTTACCTTTTGGCTCCAGCGCAGCGCAGTATCCGCTCTTCCCACAGAGATAGGTGAAAATAGCTGATCTCCGTCGGGCCGCTCTACTGCGCAGGCGCAAGTCTCCTGCACCTGCGCAATAGAGCGGACCCGATGGAGATCGGCTATTTTCACCTATCTCTGTCAGAAGAGCCGCAACCGCGCCCCACTGGAGCCCGAAAACATAAATATTGCACAGGCTGTCGGATTTGTCGCTTGTGCGTTCCGGGGGCTGCAGCGAGACCGCCGTGGGACACAGGAGGACGGGGGAAGCCTCAATAGGGTCCAGAGGCTTCCCCTACTGAGGTGAGTACCCCCCAGGGGAACTTTTTTTCAGTACAGGTTTTCTTTAAAATTCACAAAATGTGGATTGTAATTGCAAATATGACAGAATTATACAACGTTATAAAAAAAAAAAGCTATGTAACAAAAAATTTGAATATTAGACTCTTTTCTTTGCTACTAATGTTCTATTAATTATCCGTACTACACATACAAATCATTACATCATAATTTTTATTTTTGCTTCAGTTTTACTTTAAGGCACACATAGGGGTTGATTCACAAAGGTTACTTATTTTTCACCTTAACTGTAAGGAGTGCTAATGCATTAGATAAACAAATAAGGAGAATTAATTCATGAGATAAATAGATAAGGAGAGCTAAACCATGCGTTATGTCAAGTAAGGAGAGCTAAACCCTGAGTTATGTCAAGTAAGGAGAGCTAAACCATGAGTTAAGTTAGATAAGGAGAGGTAAACCATGAGATAAGTCATTTAAAGAGACTCCATAACAAAAATTGCATCCTGTTTTTTATCATCCTACAAGTTCCAAAAGCTATTCTAATGTGTTCTGGCTTACTGCAGCACTTTCTGCTACCGCAGTCTCTGTGCTTAAATCAATGTATCTTTCCCGTCAGACTTGTCGGCCTGTGCCTGGAAGGCTGCCAAGTTCTTCAGTGTTGTGGTTCTGCTATGAACTCCCCCTTCCAGGCCCCTCTATGCACACTGCCTGTGTGTTATTTAGGATTAGAGCAGCTTCTCTCTTCTCTCTTATCTTTTACAAGCTGGATAAATCGTCCTCTGAGCTGGCTGGGCTTTCACATACTGAGGAAATTCAGACAAGGGCAAAGCTGTTTGCAGGAAGAAAAGAGCAGCCTGAAACTTCAGTGCATGAGAGATGCAGGGGGAAAGAAACACACAAATGATCTCTTGAGATTCAAAAGGAAGGCTGTATACAGCCTGCTTGTGTATGGATGTATTTTCTATGTGTGGACATACTGTACATCAACCTACTTCCTGTTTTGGTGGCCATTTTGTTTGTTTATAAACAAACTTTTTAAAACTGTTTTTAACCACTTTTAATGCGGCGGGGAGCGGCGAAATTGTGACAGAGGGTAATAGGGGATGTCCCCTAACGCACTGGTGTGTTTACTTTTGTGCGATTTTAACAATACAGATTCTCTTTAAGGAGAGATAAGTTGTGAGTTAATAAATAAGGTGAGATCATTTAACAGAAAAGCTTTGTGAATCAGGCCCATAGAGCCATGCATCTTTTTGCGGTCAGAAGCATTGCCTGTGATTGTTTTAGGCGTTCATGAATGTTGGCACTGTTGCATGGCGGGGGACAGGAGGATTGAGGAGAGTCAGGAGGCTCCCCACATCATCATGGACAAAACAACTGGTTCAAAATATCTGACCCGGACATTTCTTTGTCTACAGCATAAAGTCAGCTGTAGAAGACTGGGAAACTTGGAAGGACCTCAAACAAACAGCAAAAATAAATTTCACTGTCAAAAGTTTGTGAGTATATTTACATACTTGTATAAACTTCTAGAGAACTAGCAGACTCATTGAGTGCCTGATGTACAGATACAGCGGCATCCTACATTGGTCCCAGGGTTGGGCCGAGGCAGAGGCAAGAGTGGCTCCAGCCTCCGGTCGCAGTGTTGGCGCACAACTCACATAGCTATCATTCCTCCTATTGTGTTTGAAGCAGAGAAAAATAAGAAAAGGGGCTACATGGCAGTGACTACAAACCAGATAACTAGAGATTAAGGTATTGGGGACCGTGGGTTGCCTCTTAGTCTAATACCAATCCGTGTGTGACAGCTGGGGAAGGAGGGATGGAGGGGCGCACTTTGGTGTCTCAGCCTTGGGTGCTGGAGGACCTTGTCCCGGCTCTGATTGTTCCTATCTGCAGGTGATGTCTCTGCGTCAAGATCTCTAACCAGCCTAAATGAGTATATGTCTACTGCTTATACCTCCTCAGCCACCGTGTTTATTCACACCATGGCCTCCAGTTCTTCCAACCCCCCCCCCCCCCCCCCCACCTCCTCCTGCATTTTATACTTTGCATGGGTCACTCCAGGCTATTCTCTGCCTCTGCTAAGAAGGCTTTATAAAATAAATATTATTTGTGTACAGGGATGTTTAGCATTTTTTTCACCCTCCACCAAGGTTTTTCATTAGGAAGGTCATTCTTTACGAGGCGGAATGGGATTGTTTTTACTGAAAAAGAAGCTAGTTGCTGCTACATCCCAGTTTATGGTCCTCGCTGATATTCTGCGTAGCTCTGAACCCTTCCCTATCCTCATATTCCCTTTGTTCTCCGATACGCTGGGAGCAGCTACTTCTGTCACTTAAGGAAAGAGCGAAGCGGCTTTGGTGCTGATTGCTGCTGTCCTGGGGCAGTCTCTGTTTTTTTCGCAGAACATGTATAGTTCCTTTGCCACAGTGCCGAGCCATCGCGCCGGCAATGTATAATTCATGGCAGATCCAGAAATGTATATTTTCTCCATTTGAATGATCAGTGTCGAGCACAAGCCTTTGATTAGAGCTTGTGGAGCTCTTGATAAATTATTTCATCTAGTCGAGTCACCGCAGAAGTAGAGGGTGCTGCCGCAATTTGTGTAGTGAAGATAAAACGCACAAAGTGGCCTCATCCATCGTGCCTGTGTACATTCCATTAAAGCAACGCGTCGCCCTCGCAGGGCCGTCCGCAGCGTTATCTAATTAGAGGGTGAGATATTATCACACCCGTGGAAAAAAAGAAAATGTTTTGGACCTTCCGGTTACTTTTCTCTTTTGCCGACAACCTGCAAATATTAAAATTTGCAATGCAAACTTCTTGGTCAGTTATCCCGTTTTTGTTGTATTATTTGTGTTCTCTCTATTTTTATTTTGGGCACAAGTCTCTGCTTCTGTTGCGTTAGAAAAAGCCGTACCATTGCCTGGGGACGTCCCTTTTTGTCTGCTACCAAAGGATGCACAAATATTAGAAATTGCGACGATGCAATGGGGCTGCGATGGATCTCGCATTCATAGCCCACAGATAAGTGGCCCCAGCTTTTATTCAGGGGTGCTTATGAAAATAAAAACATGCTGCAAGGCGATCTTATACGTTCCATGTTGACAGAAAATTACGTATTTACTTTTTTTCATACCAGTTTGCAGGCATGATAATGCCCGTCAAGTATTCACTTACATCTAAGCTTAAATTGTTGTTTGGGGGCTTATTACTCCTTCTTTTCCATTACTTTATGCATTGTGTTAGTGTGGTGTGTTGCTTGCATGTTTTACAGTAGCGACATGAGTTCTATATTTGGGTGGTAGGCAGGAGAACCATAAAAGGTCAGCTGGATGGAGACTCGCAGGTTCCATTGTATAGTGGCCCTGATGAAAACTTGGGCTAATATATCATAGTCAAGTGCATAGTCCGTGATCACCTTCAGTGGATTAAAAAAAGAAAAAAAAGTTTGTTCTGAGATGTATAACTGTCACTAACTGGGAATAAACAGTAGCTGGAGGTGCCCAAAATGTATAAATCAATTAAAATCCACCTGAAAATGAAGGAAAATGATGGCTTAGCTTTGTGGACTCAACTCAGTAATTCATTGAAACTTTTCTCTTTCAAGTTTGAGCTAATTGCTGAGTTGACTTCATGAAGTTAGGCCAACACTTGCCCTCATTTTTAGATGGAATTCAATTGTTTTATATATTTCGGGCAATCCAGCACTTGCTTGCTCCCAGTTTCAGGTACACCTGTTGGGGGGTCTTCAAATTTTATGAATTATCAGAAGGATTTTCTTTATTTTTATGGAGAAGTTTTCTGCTCAATAGATTGAGGGGAGGATAATTACATTTGTTTTTAATCTTGGCCCAATGGGCTCTATTTACAAAACTTCTCATAAATGACTCATTTATCACCTAATTGATAAAAATAACCTTTCAGCACATTTACAAGCAAAATAATCACTCAAAGTAAAGGTGGCCATACACTGGTCGATTTGCCATCAGATTCGACCAACAGATAGATCCCTCTCTGATCGAATCTGATCAGAGAGGGATCGTATGGCTACCTTTACAGCAAACAGATTGTGAACCGATTTCAGCCTGAAACTGTTCACAATCTGTTGTGGTGGTGCTGCTGCTGCTGCCCCCGCCTGCCCGCATACATTACCTGCTCCGCCGGCGCGACTCCAGTCCCCCGGTCATCGCTGCTCTGTCTGCGCTCTGGTCTCCAGGTCCGGCATGCCTCACTTCTTCTAGCCCGGCAGGAAGTTTAAACAGTAGAGGGCGCTCTACTGTTTAAACTTCCTGCCGGGCTAGAAGAAGTGAGGCATGCCGGACCTGGAGACCAGAGCGCAGACGGAGCAGCGGTGACCGGGAGACTGCAGTCGCGCCGGCGGAGCAGGTAATGTATGCGGGCTCTATTGCGTCGGTCGTCGGGCACTCGAACGCCGCTAGCGATGCGCTCTTTACCCGCGGGCGATCGACGGTTATTTTCCGCACGGCACGATCGACGGGATCGGACGAAATGGATCGAAATTCGGCGTGTAGCGTGAACGATTGGCAGCAGATTCGATCCCAGTGATCGAATCTGCTGTCGAAACGGGCGCAAATCGGGCCAGTGTATGGCCTGCTTTAGTTGTCCCTGATTTACTTAATTTCAATATTACTTTTCTTACCTTAATTATATTATATTTTTGCTCTTTGGGAGCTACAAAAAAGTAACATAGATAAGGTGAAAACAGAGGAAAACCGGTGAAAAAGCTTTGTGAATCATGTCCAATGTCTGATATACTTCAACATAGGAAACCGGCTGCCACTGGCTGATGCTGTTGCTGGATAAAATTTAAATATTACGTGGGCGCATTTGGGCTAATCAGTAGGAGCACCGTTGCTGGATTTAGTCCGGCACGGTGTCACCCTATGTGCATCAAATTGCTGGACAAACTCTGACACTTTGACCCCTTCCAGCACCACGCTGAGCTGTGTGATTATGAAAAAACCCTGGTTAGTGCGAAAGGGGGGTGGAGCTCCAGCGTGTGTTGAAGCCGGCCCCTGCTGCCTCCCCCTGATATCGGGTCTCCTCCTCCTCCCTTTAGTGCAAGGAGGCGAGGAGGTAGAGACCCTCCGGATCCCTGTCACTGCACCACTTCTTGCTCACCCGCGTGTCCCTGAGTCCCCTGTCCTGAAACAAAATGCTGGAAGGGACGTGTGTGATCCAGGAAATCGATTGGAGAGGGTTAATGCTAGTTGCAAATGTATTAGCCTGAAGACGGAAAGGTTAAGGTAATGTTGAAGTTATGGATAGTTGGTATTAAAGATATTTCAAGGTGTAGGAAGTAGCAGGGCCGGGCCGAGGCATAGGCTGGAGAGGCTCCAGCCTCAGGGCGCAGTGTAGGAGGGGGCGCACAATTCATTCAGCTGTCATTCCTAATTGTGTTTGAAGCAGAAAGAAATAAGAAAAGGGGATACATAGCAGTGACTGCAAGCCAGATAACTAGATATTAAGGTGTTGGGGAGCTTGTGGGCCCTGTGGCACCTCTTAGTCTAATAGCAATCAGTGTGTGACGGCTGGGGTGGCAGGGATGGAGGGGCGCACTTTGTTGTCTCAGCCTTGGGTGCTGGAGGACCTTGTCCCAGCTCTGGGAAGTAGTAAAGATGAATCAGGGAATAAAGGGCACATGGAGTAAAGCGTAAGGAAGGGCCCCTCCATAGGCTGCAATGATAAAGCCGCAATAGAGGGAAATTTGGGCGCACTGAGGCAACTGATAAAATGCGTCAATACATGAGTTTTGGGCACCTGGAAGTCACAGAACATTAATATTGCACATTTTCTCCTGGTGGACTCAAAGCGCCAGATCTGCAGCCACTAGTGGGTGCTCAGTAGGCAGTAGCAGCGTTAGGTAGTCTTGCCCACGGTCTTCACTGAATAGATGTTGGCTTACTTAACAGGAGGTACTATTATTAAATACTCAGGTATATAGTAAAAACCACCACCTGGTCCGGACATCCTGCTCCCATGCGGCTTCATTCTTGAACTTTGATGTGGTGGTCTACCCTGGCTTAATTGTTGTCCAGAAGAGGTTCTATTTTGTATTTGGATTGTGCAGATGTTCACTGTATGTATAAAGCCCTGAAGAAGGTCGTGGACCTGAAACAAATTGATGTTGTTGCCTTTTCAATTAATTACATTCACTTTACTACGTGATTTAAGATACTGTATACAAACTGCACTTTTTTGGAATATTAAAGAAAAAGTATTTTTTGCAATTTTTTGGTTTCTTGAGTCTTTATTATATCCAGGGCCGGGCCGAGGCATAGGCTGGAGAGGCTCCAGCCTCAGGGCGCAGTGTAGGAGGGGGCGCAGAATTCATTCAGCTATCATTCCTAATTGTGTTTTAAGCAGAAAGAAATAAGAAAAGGGGATACATAGCAGTGACTGCAAGCCAGATAACTAGATATTAAGGTGTTGGGGAGGTTGTGGGCCCTGTGGCCCTCTTAGTCTAATAGCAATCAGTGTGTGACAGCTGGGGTGGGAGGGATGGGGGGGCGCATTTTGGTGTCTCAGCCTTGGGTGCTGGAGGACCTTGTCCCGGCTCTGATTATATCCCTGAGTATTTAATAGTACCTGTGGATATGATTGTGGTGCACCTACAGGGATCTTGTCTATTGTGTGTTCTCCCAATACAACATTACTTAACAGGAGTAGCCAAGATTCGAACCCTGGTCTTCTTTGTCACTGTGTAATCGGTACACTATCCAGCCAGTAGGCCATGTTTTATCTTCCCCTGTTGGACTGATGAGCCACAAATCTCTCTCAAAGCCTAGTACAGCGCACAGAAATACTGTAGATTCCCTTTGGCATAATGCCCTAAGAGGAAATGCTACAGATCAGAATGGAATTTTTTAGCCTTCAGATTGTCAACCCTTGAAATTGCTTTTTGCTGGAGGCGTAATGTGACTACTCTACCTGTGTAACTATGCTGCTGTCGAGTAAGTTCTGCTAACTGTGACCTTAACCACTTCACAACTGAGGGGTTTTACCCCTTCAGCATCCAAGCAATTTTCACCTTTCAGCTCCTTCCATTCATTTGACAATAACTTTATCTCTACTTATCAGAATGAAATGTGTTAAATGTGGGTTTTTTTTATCACTAATTAGGCTTACTTTGGGTGGTACATTATTCCAAGAATTTTTTTATTCTAAATGTTTTTTAATGGGAAAATAAGAAAAAAATTGGAAAAAAATCCTTATTTTTCAGTTTTCGGCCATTATAATTTTTAAATAATGCATGCTACCGTAATTAAAATCCACGTAACTAATGTGCCCATTTGTACCGGTTATTACACCATTTAAATGATGTCCCTATCACAATGTCTGGTGCCAATATTTTATTAGGAAATAAAGATGCGTTTTTTTTCAGTTTTGCATCCATCATTAATAAAAAGCCCATAATTTATAAAGTAACAGTATTATACCATCTTGACATACATATTAAAAAAGTTCAGTCCCTAAGAAAACTATTAATGCATTTTTTATAATTGTAAATTTATTTCATTGTATTTTTTTACAAAAAAAATAAATGTTGGTAACTATTGGGGAGTGTGGGAGGTAAGGGGTTAATTTAAAATGTAAAAACAGGTCTTTGCATTTAAAAAAAAAGTACTTTTGGATGTAGTTTTACTATTTGGCCACAAGATGGCCTCAGTCTTTTTTTTGTTATATGTCCTGTAAGCGAAATATGTATGCTTACAGGAAGTGTACTGAAGATGGGAAACTTTTATTTATTAGAATGATCGTGCAGCTTCTCATAAAAGGCGCCGATAATTGCTACGGGCACTTAAATCAATGATAAGGAATTGCTTTCTCATTCATTGATCTCCTGGCGGGCAGATGGCAACATGAACGAGCACACAAATAAGCGGGAGCGCTTTCAGCAGTGGTAGCAGCGGGAGTACGTATATTTACTCCCCTGGGCGGTTAGATGAAGTCTGCAGGGGAGTAGATCTACTGTACTGGAGCTGTGAAATGGTTAAATGATCAGAAAAGTATGCGTAGCACGTGGTCTTCACCTTCGAAGAGGCACGTTCTTCTTCCCCTGAGCTGAACTGTAGAGGCCAAAAGTGTTTTATGGGGGCATTTGTGGGCTAACTGATTGAAAAGCTCTTGGGAACCACAGACATGTAGAGAAACAAGTATTTTGTAATTCTATACCACCAGCAGGACGACAGCGGGAGCCAATGAATATACATTTTTGTAATATTTATATTTGACTTGTACAAGAAAATATTTAAAATGTGTGCCGTACGGTGGTCCTGTTTCTGTGAATGGTTTCCTGCTAGATAAAGCAAATACGTATGGATGCTATTATTTTATAGATGGGTGACAGTTCTGCGTATTCTGTACACAAGCAGTCTAGGCAAATCACCTCTAGTAACTGAATTCTGGTTTCAGTAACCGCCAACTTTATTACCCTGTTCTTCAAAGTAACCAGAAGTGATGAGCAAATGGGTTTTTCACAAAAACATCTCAGTGTGGCACATATAAGAATATTTGCAAAAAGGCGCTAGTCTACTTTAGGGCATACATTTGAAAAAGACGTGAGCTAATTTAGGCACGACATTAAATAACGATCTTACTAGCAATATCGTATGTAACAATTTAACTGCAACATTAAATAACAAAAAACAATAACAAAAATGGTGAATAACAATTTAATTGCGGCATTACATTATTAGTAAAATTACCGATAATGTTGAATCTAACTATAACCTAACATCTCCCTACTCCAAATCCAAGTGGTGCCGAACCCTAAGACCCCCCTGGTGGTGCCGAACCCTAAGACCCCCCCTGGTGGTGTCCAACCCTAAGACCCCCCCTGGTGGTGCCCAACCCTAAGACCCCCCTGGTGGTGCCCAACCCTAAGACCCCTCTGGTGGTGCCCAACCCTAAGACCCCCCTGGTGGTGCCTAACTCTAGGACCCCCTAGCGGGCCTTACATTAACATTCCCTGATCCCTGCTAACAATAATACGATAAATTTGAATTTCATTGCAGCCACCCACTAAATAGTGTAACAACTTTCTATTTTACGATAAATAACCATTGCGCCCACATATATCAATAAATAACAAATTGTGCCCATTTTTGGCCGCAACTTTTTCAACTGCTCCTACTTTAGGGGACCCAAGCAGAATCCACATAGACAAACAGGCGCTCCCTGCTTGCAGCAAACTCAATACATTTGGTTGCGATTAACTAGTTTGTAGAAAAAAATATTTATCCAAATCGGATCAGATAAAAAATCGGAATCACGTAATGTGCAAGAGGTCTCAAGCAGGTTTCGAACCCTGATCACTATTAACCTCCTCAGTGGTAACCCCGAGCTGAGCTCAGGCTAAGCCGCTGCAGAGGATTTCTTAGCCCCTGGTTGGCCGATTTACTCGCTTTTTGCTTTGTTACACGCAGCTAGCACTTTGCTAGCTGCGTGTACAAACCGATCGCCGCTGCTCCGTGCCGATTCGCCACTACCCGCCGCGTTAGAGGGCCTCCCCCCCGAGACCCCTTGTGCAGCCTGGCCAAAATTGGCATTTCCTGTTTGCTCTGATCGCCGGAGGCGATCGGAAGGGGTGGGGGGAAGCAGCTGCACAGCGGCTATCATGTAGCTAGCGCTGGCTAGCTACATGATTTAAAAAATAAATTAATTTCAAAAAAGTGCTGCGCCGCCATCCTGGCTGTTTTAATAGACCACCAGGGAGGTTAGGGCGCGTACACACGCTGTACTTTTTCAAACTACGGGTCCCTCAGACCCTCCCACTGGGCGGTCGTTCTGACAGTTGCATGTGCAACTGTCGTCAGAACGACCGCCCAGCAGGAGGGTCTGAGGGACTCGTAGTTTGAGTACAGCGTGTGTATGCGCCTTTAGAAGTGGTGTCTCCTGTAAGGTGGACAATGTTCTCTGCTTATGTAGTCCATTATTTTTTTTTTGTATAAAATCTTTTTTGTATAGATTTATAAATGGAATCATGACTTTTCTGTCAGCCATACACTACTTTATGAATTATGTTCTATACTAGCATAAAATATATAGTTTAAAAAAAATAAAAAATCTATCCTTTCCATGGAGTGAAAAAATATAACCTGTTAAGCTGGTTATACACTGCCTGTTATGTAGCATACACTGTAACATCAATGAAAAATGTAAAAAAAATATATAAATAAAAAGCAAATGTAACACAGCCTCCATGTACAGAAGTCTCGGGTGGCTGAGGCAGGGGGTAGGACTTCAGACCACATTTGTCAGGGGCCGTAATGCGTAACAGCTGCAATCCCACCCCCGACTTAACCCCCCACGATGTCTGTAGATGGGGAAAAGATTTAATAGTTTGTCTTGAAAGGACAGCTGTGCTGCAGGAGACACAAAGCCTTTCCATCCCATCCAACAGGCAAGCCAACTAACTGTCACTCACTGATATACACATACACAACATACATGCAATCCCACTAACTGCCACACACTGATATACACATACACAACATACACGCAGTCCAGCTAACTGCCACACACTGATATACACATAGGCCCAGTGCCAGGGGCGTAGCAATAGGGGTTGCAGAGGCCCCGAAGGGCCCTCCCTCAACTCCAGTATTCGCTTCCTATTGGTCTTGTGCTCATAATAATCACTTCTATAGATACATTGAATAGTAGTAATCATTAACAAACTGCTCCCCATCCCCTTCTTGCACCTCTGACACTGTAGTTGCCATTGACAGATTTTGGTGTACCGTGTCAATTGTTATGTATAGAGTGTTTGAGGGGCCCCATTGTAAAACTTGCATCAGGGCCCACAGCTCCTTAGCTACGCCACTGCCCAGTGCACCCCAAAAACCGCTAGCAGATCCGCAAAACGCTGGAGGTTTTTGAAGCAGATTTTCAGAGCGATTCTAGGCATGTTTAGGCCCCATTCACACTAGAGCGTTTTTTGCTGGCGATTTTGGCAAAATGCTCAAGCGCTAGCGCTTTTGAAAGCGCTAGCGCTTTTGCAAGCGCTAGTGCTATGATACCCTATGGGCCCGTTCTTACTTGGGCGATTTGCGTTAATCGCTAGCGATTAACGCAAGTTGCGAAATGCAAACGTGTAGCCTGCACCATTTTCAGGTAATTTCCGGGCGATCGCGTTTCCGTGCTATAGAAGCGCTAAATGCAATCGCAGAAAAATCACTGCCGTGTCCAGTGATTTTTTTTTCCGTGTGAAATTGCGGCAAAATCACTCCCGCAGAACGCCGGTGGAAATCGCAGCTGTTTTGCGCATTTAAGTGTGAATGGGCCCCTTAGAGAGATTTTCTAAACATGCCTAGCGTTTTTTGGAGCATTTTTGTGTAGCAGATTTCATATATTGTTACAGTGAAGCTGTTACTGAACAGCTTCTGTAACAAAAACGCCTGGAAAACCGCTCTGATCTATCGTTTTCCAGAGCGGTTTGAACTTTTCCTATACTTTACATTGAGGTAGAAACGCTTCTGCAAACCGCTAAAATACTGCAGGAGCCACATTTGCGGTTTGCTAAAAACCTCAAACCGCTGGTGTGCACCATCCCATAGAGATACATTAGCCAAGCGTTTTCAAAAGCAGCAGCATTTTTGAAAACGCTTCCAAAAACGCTTGGTGTGCACCAGGCCATACACAACGTACACGCAGTCCAACTAACTGCCACACACTATTATACACATATACCACATACATGCAATCCAACTAACCGCCAAACACTGATATACACATACACAAAATACATGCAATCCAACTAACTGCCACATACTGATAAACACATAAACATACATGCAATCCAACTAACTACTAACTTCCACACACTGATATACACATACACCACATACATGCAATCCAACTAACCACTGCACACTATGTACATACACAACAACATACATGCAGTCCAACTAACTGCCACACACTGATATACACATACACAACATGCATGCAATCCAACTAACTGCCACACACTGATATACACATACACAACATACATGCAATCCAACTAACTGCCACACACTGATATACACATACACAACATGCATGCAATCCAACTAACTGCCACACACTGATATACACATACACAACATGCATGCAATCCAACTAACCGCCGCACACTGATATACATATACACAACATACATGCAATCCAACTAACTGCCACTCACTGATATACACATACACAACATGCATGCAATCCAACTAACCGCCGCACACTATGTACATACACAACATGCATGTAATACAACTAACCACCACACACTGATATACACATACACAACATGCATGTAATACAACTAACCACCACACACTGATATATACATACACAACATCTTCTGTTCACAATAAATGTGCTTTTGAGGTGTAAAATGGAGAATCCCACAGTAAGGCAGGGTGGACATGTCTTTGCAATATTGAGGGCATTGTTTTAACTTTTTCCGGCACTCTGCGATTGTGCTTTCATTTGCGTCTTCTGTGCTAATTTTTTTGTGTTTTTTGGTATTTTTCTGTTTGCTGCAATATACATTGTTAAAGGGAACCTGAACTGAGAAGTATCATCCATACCCCTCTCAGTTTATATTCCCTTTAATGAAAATAAGTGCGATGTGCAGAAAAGAAGCAGGCGGTTGTCAGATATATATATTTTTTTACTTTGAAAAAATGTGCAGACCCCAACTTCTACACAAATATGGAAAATCTCCAATAGCCGAGTGGGCCATTCACTTCAACCCATTAGCAGCTTCAATAGAGTTATCTCGTTTGAGATAAGTGCATTGCTTTTGACCTCAGTCAGCAGATCTTGTGCTGTAAATTCATGGAATGCTTTGCTGTCTCTCTAGCAGAAAATATAGAAACTGAAAGCAGAAGTCCTCTGTTATTGTCTCACACTGCCCCCTAGAGACAAGTGGCAATAAATTCACATTACAGCAGCACTAATTAGAAGCAGGGAAATGTAGCAAATAGGAAATAAAAAATATGCTAAAATAAATTGGCCTGGAGCACTTGCTAGCCTCTAAGTAAATTAGCTGCTAAAGGGTTTACCACTTAAGGACCAGGCCATTTTTACCTGATCGGTGCTGCGTGGGCTCTCCAGCCCACAGCACAGATCAGGATAGAGCCAGGGCGACCAGACTCCCCCCCCCCCCCCCCCCCTTTTTTCCCCACTAGGGGGATGTCCTGCTGGGGGGGTCTGATCGCCGACGGCTATTTTCCCCTTGCGGGGGGGCTCCTCAAAGCCCCCCTCTGCAGCGATTTTCGGCCTCCCTGTCCCTCCCTCCCTTTCCTCCGTGCTGTGGGCGGCACAGGACGGCGATCCGTCCTGCGCCGCCTCGAATAGGCTTCAGCCTTTCAGACTGCGGCGATCCCCGGCCAATCAGAGGCCGGGGATCGCCGATCTCCTTTACGGCGTTGCTGCGCAGCAGCGCCGTATGATGTAAACAGCGGGGATTTCTTCCCCGCGTGTTTACATTTACCCTGCGAGCCGCGGTCGGAGGCTTGCAGGCTGTTCACGGAGACACCCTCCGTGAACGGACATGGAAAGGCCGCTCGAACGGGCGGCCGTTTCCATGGGAAACCAATTGCGACCTGACAACGCCTATCGGCGTTAGGCGGTCATTAAGTGTTTTTTAAGGAGTGGTGCAGCAGTTGGCATGCTTGAGCAATAGTACCCACCTTACGGCTTTCTCTGATTCCAAGAGTTCTCCTTAAAGGGGAACTGAAGAAAGAGGTATATGGAGAATGTCATGTTTATTTCCTTTTAGACAATACCAGTTGCCTGGCAGCCCTGCTGATCCTCTGCCTCTAATACTATTAGCCATAGCCCCTGAACAAGCATGCAGCAGATCAGGTGTTTCAGTGGTTCAGACTTATAAGTCTGATCTGACAAGACTAGCTGCATGCTTGTTTCTGGTTTTAATCAGATACTACTGCAGAGAAATAGACCAGCAGGGCTGCCAGGCAACTGGTATTGATTAAAAGGAAATAAACATGACAGCCTCCATATACCTCTCTCTTCAGTTCCCCTTTAAAGGATACCCGAGGTGACATGTGACATGATGAGATAGACATGGGTATGTATAGTGCCTAGCACACAAATAACTAGGCTGTGTTCTTTTTTTTTTCTTTCACTGCCTGAAATAATTAAATATCAGGTATGTAGGTGGCTGACTCAGTCCTGACTCAGACAGGAAGTGACTGCAGTGTGACCCTCACTGATTAGAAATTCCAACTATAAAACACTTTCTTAGCAGAAAATGGCTCCTGACAGCAGGAAAGAGATAAAAAGGATAAATGGTTCATAGATTTTAGCTCTGGCATACGTCAATGAATGTGTCATTGAGCAAAAACAATAAAACAGTTACAACTTAAAAAGTAGATTTAAAAGTAAAATAAAACCGTGAAATATCTTAAAAAGCCATTTTTAGGAGAAGGAGGATAGATACAATTGTTTATTTCCTTAGTTTATTCTCGCCTCGGGTGTCCTTTAAGAACCGCACATATGAAACAATCTTTTTTTTTTCCTTCACAATCTATCCTTCTATTACAAGGATTTGGTAAACTTCAGTTTAATATATATTGCTTTGATGGAAATTTTATGTAGTCGCTCAGATTACATCGAAATGGTAATCTTGGACAAAAAAGATTGTATCATTAGTGGGCACCTTAAAGGGAAGGTCTGAGATGATTTAAAAGCCTAGGGCTTCCTCCAGCCCCTGGCAGCCGCCCTGTGTCCTCGCGCAGCTGCGGTGGCTCCCGGTCCCCTTCGGTGCAGGTCGGCATCTACTTGCTCTTCAGCGTGCTGCTCATGGAGTCACACTGACGTCATGCGGACTGTACCGCACAGGCGCAGAACTACTAACAGAGGGGACCCCTGGCCACCTGTGGGAGTGGAGCTGTGGCGAGGGCACAGGAGGGCTGCCTGGGGCTGGAGGAAGCCCCATGTAAGTAGATTATTGCTTTTTAACCACTTCGGACCTTCCCTTTAAAGGGGCACTACAGCGAAAAAATGTACAATTTAAAATATGTGCAAACATATACAAATAAGAAGTACATTTTTTCCAGAGTAAAATGAGCCATAAATTGCTTTTCTCCTATGTTGCTGTCACTTACTGTAGGTAGTAGAAATCTGACAGAAGCAATAGGTTTTGGGCTAGTCCATCTCTTTATAGGGGATTCTGAGGGATATATTTATTTTCAAAAGCACTTAGTGAATGGCGGTTGCTCTGTCCAACTGCCAAAAAATGTGTAGGGAGCAGGGAAGCTGGCCAGCATCATTGTTTAAATCCTTTTTAGGGGATATCTTTTTTATAAAGAATTTAAAAGCCTTGCTGAGAATCCCCTATGAAGAGATGGACTACCTGTCACTCCTGTCAGATCTCTACTGCCTACTGTAAGTGACAGCATTATAGGAGAAAAGTAATTTATGGTTCATTTTACTCTGGGAAAAATGTACTTATTATTTGTATAGGTTTTCACATATTTTAAATTTTACAGCTTTTCGCTGTAGTGCCCCTTTAAGGAAAACTCAGGTAACCAGATAGAGAACTGTACCTATATGATACCCTATCTGTAAATCTGTAAGATGAGTACTACTATTGCTCAAGCATGCCAGGGGGCGGCTTACTGAAATGTTACTTTGGGAAGGGGGAGAAGAGCATCATGACTGGTAGCTGCACCATTGACAGATTCTATGGTGTGATGATGGTGCCGAATGATGGCTCAACCTGCATCTGCTCTAATTTCCAGCGACATTTAATACTCTTCCCCTTCCAATTACCAACCCTGAATTAACCTCGCCTGGAGTGCACCCAGCCCTGAAACCACTTGCTTTGGATTTATCCTGCTAGTCAGTAAGGAAAGCAGAGCACAGATTGAAAGCTTGATAATAAGTGCAATTTGTGCTTTCAGTCACACATTTTCCAGCATTTTGAGATAAGAAAGAGGGGCACCTTAAGACACTCCTCTGCCACACCTCTAACCACGCCCCACACACCCTTAGTCATACTTAGAGAGGGCCAGAATGGTTCGACCACAAACCGATCCGCGTGACCATCGCTGGTTCGCGTTCGATGTGAACCGCGAACTATATGCTGGCACAGGAGCCCTAGTGGTCAGACCGCAAAATGCCTTCCAATCGGTTTCAGCACACAGACCATGCAAGCTTTGGCCGCGATCTTTGCGCAGAAACCGACAGAAATTTGGGCAGCAGCCCGACCAGAAGGGAGCCTGTGGGGTTACGGAAATACAACTTACACTTGATTTCAGGGTATAACTGCCACCACCACTGGTATGGGCCAGTGGGCCCGCTGACTGACTGGTCCTGCGAATAAAAACGGTTAAACACACTCTATTCTGTCTAGATATCAACAATAGTAGTAGCGTCTCCCCAGAGACCTGGGATCAGTTCCTGTGTATGGCTGAAAAGCAGGGTAGCGGACAGTGAATGACTTTGATAAAGTCTTTTATTCACGGCAATATAAATAATTAATATATACAGACAATTATTAAAATCAACATTAATAGCCAGTATGAAATTAAAAAAAAGAGAAAATCCTTGGGGTTTGTGGAAATATGTCCGTTCTGGGAAAACTTGTAGAGTTCCTTTTGTTCAGTTTCAGCAAAGTTTAAAATCCAAGCAAAATGGAAAATATCCTTTGTTTCAGTTCAGACAAGATGGCCGATCAAGATGGCCGCTAGCCATGTGTCCTTTGTTTCAGTGCAGACAAGATGGCCGATCAAGATGGCCGCTAGCCATGTGTCCTCTGGCTAGCACCAGACAGCTCTCATATAGATGGAATGTGGAGGACTGAAGGAGTGGTCCCTTGCAAACACTTTGGAACAATGCCCACCTTTGGGTGGAGCCTCAAGTACAGCCCAGGGGTTGGACAGGGGCAGGTGAACTTCCTGGAGGGGTGCTCTATGTCCACCAAATATGACATTTGCCATATCTCGGCTTACGCTTTCCGCACACACATGACCATCACATATTCATATTTCTCAGACTAGGTCAGTTCATATGATACCAAACTTGGGCATGTTTGCATGCCCGGTTAAAAACCAGTGGAATCCCCCGAGTTCTGGTTATGCCAGTGGCCCCAATTTAATATCAAAATACTCACAAGATCCCGACCAGCAGAATGATATAACTTTCACATTTCTCACCTGAACGGTATTGCTTAAACATGCTCAAAATCCTAAACTCCATGCTTTCTTATTCTGCCTATATGGCTTCAGCCAGTCTGGGGGGAAAGCAGGTTTTGAATAGCCCCCTGCTGGGATTAGCTTCCTGAAGGCAAGGGTTTGTTCCTGCTCATTAGCATATCAAGAGCCATCCTGCAGTTAAGCTGATGCTATCTCTCTGCTGAGAAAAGTCTGTAGATGCTCCTACACAATCAATCCAGATTCTATTGATCTGAAGCGCAATCGATGCAGAGAATCGAGTGCGACCGCTTTTTCTTCACGGGCGGTTCCAGGACGCGTCTGCAGCCCCGCAACCGTCCGTGACATATGCGACTTCGACCCGCCCCCTATACTATATCATTAGGCTTAACTTTGACCCTCTACATCACAGTCACCAGACCCAAGGCAGCCAATCAGGCTACACTCCCTCCTGGAGGCCCCCGCCCCCTTATATAAGGTAGCCGCGTTGGCCATTTCCCTCACTCAGTGTGGCTGCAGTAATTAGAGAAGGAAGAGGTTGCTGCAGAGACATAGGGAAAGCTTAGTGAGGCTTTTATTAGGCTTGTTAGCTTGCTCCTTGCTAAAAAGCACCCCTCAACAGCTCTTTTGAAAGCTAATGTTGTTCTTGTGATCTGCTTTTTTTTGTGTGTGTGTGTGTGTGGCCCACTGACACTTGCATATACAGCCCTGTCAGTCAGTCACAGCTGGCCCTTGGTAGTTCCTACTGTGCCACTGCCAGTCCCAGCTAATTCAGTGCCTACCTTTTCACTGCACGTGTGTGACAGCTGCACATTTGTAATACCAGTCACTGCATACCCGTTCAGGGTACCTGTGTGTGTGACAGGCAGCTGCACATTGTATTGATACCAGTCACTGCATAGCTGTTCAGTGCACCCACATGACCGCTCTCAGTGTTATATTATATACCAGTCACTGCATACCTGTTCAGGGTACCTGTGTGTGTGACAGGCAGCTGCACATTGTATTGATACCAGTCACTGCATACCTGTTCAGTGCACCTACATGACCGCACTCAGTGTTATATTATATACCAGTCACTGCATACCTGTTCACGGTACCTGTGTGTGTGAAAGCTGCACATTTGTAATACTAGTCACTGCATAAATGCTCACAGTACCTGTGTGTGTGTGACAGCTGTACATTTGTAATACTAGTCACTGCATACCTTTCACAGCACCTGTGTGACTACACATTGTATCAGTCAAGTCAGTGCATACGTTTCACTTCATCCCCCCTGATATGGACAAAACAGGCAGAGGCAGACCCAGAGGCAGGCCACCCGGCAGGTGTGTTCGAGGTCGTGCTTAAGTGATTTTGTACGGCCCTGGACCAAAGTATAGTGCTCAGAAGAAGGCACGTGTCATCAACTCCCAAGATTGTCAGGACGTGGTTGACTATTTAACACAGAACACCTCATCTTCCGCAGCCACCAGCGCTACTACAATCACCACATCCACTACATTTGACACTTCGCAGGAGTTATTTGGTGGGGAATTAACGGATTCACAGCCATTATTGTTACAACAAGATGAAGGCGCTAAGCAAGTTACACCACCTCATATGTCTGAGTTAGGCGACACTATGGACGTAAGGTGTGAGGAGGAGGATGATTAAGTACCTGCTTTTGGTGCAGTTTTGGAGGTGTCTGATAGAAGCGAAGCTGGGGAGGAGAATTATGATGATGATGATCATGCTGCCATGGATGCCATGTGGGATCCTAATAGACAAGTTGACCAAGGGGACAGTTCAGAGGGGGAGTCAGACAAGGGTAGGGGGAGACGAGTTGCTGAAAGAAGCAGGGGGAGCTCGTCATCAGAAACAGCTGGTGGCAGTGTCCGACGCCATGTATCGCCACCTATGGACAGCCAGCCAACATGCCCTTCACCGTCAGCTGCTGAAGCCACCATAGTGCCATCACCCCAGGGGTCAGCGGTGTGGACATTTTTTGTGTGTCTGCCTCAGATGAGAGCAATGCCATCTGTTCTCTCTGCCACCTAAAATTGAGCCGTGGAAAGGCCAACACCCGCGTAGGGACAAATGCCTTACGAAGGCACATGGAGAAAAAGCACAAACTGCAATGAGAAGACCACCTGAGGAAAAGCAGCACACAAAAGCAAAGCCACCCTCCTTCTCCTCTTCCTTCTTCAGGTGCATCATCTTCAGCCGCTTTCTCCCTTGCCCCTTCACAGCCACCCTCCTCCACTCCGCCTCTCACCTTGCAGTGGAAGATACCAGGCCACAATTATTTCTCAAAAAAGGCGATACCCAAACTGTACCATGAAGTTGAAAGGCAAGTGGTGTCATCTTTGGCACACAGCGTTGGGTCAAGGGTAGAGGCCTGCGCGGGTCCACTTTTTCATACCCGACCCGCGACCCGCTACCTACACCCGACCTGCGACCCGATTCCTGGTGAATTTGATACCCGCACCCGCAGAACCGCTACCCGCACCCGACCCGCAGGCCCGCTACCCGACCCGCTACCCGCGACCCGCTTTTTTACATTTTCTTGTAAAGTGCACATTTAAAGTAACATTGGGAGCTGTAAAGTTAATAAAACCTATTTTTATACTCAAACCAAAGCTAAAGAAGGTTTTAAGCTTGCTTTCACTACCCGCGACCTGCACCCGCAGACCGCTACCCGCAACCCTACCCGCACCCGCAACTCGCTACCCGCACCCGACCCGCATCCGCAGTTTAAATCAATTCGGGTACCCGAACCCGACCCGCATTTCGGGGTACCCGCGTGTACCCGACCCGATGCAGGCCTCTAGTCAAGGGTCCATCTGACCACGGATGCTTGGTCTGCAAAGCACGGTCAGTGCATTACTTACAAAGCCCATTGGGTCAACCTGGTGACCGCTGGCAAGCAGGGAGTAAGTGGCTTTGCAGCGGACCTAGATGTGACACTTCCACGGCTTGCAGGCAGGCCTTCTGCCACCTCCTCTCCCTTTCCTCCTACTCCTGCTACATCCTCTTCACTGTCGTCTTCCTCCTTGGCTGAGTGCCGGGCCATCTCTACTGAGTGGCAGTGCTACTCTACTGGTGCTGCGATCTCCTCTCCAGCTACATGGCCCCAGCTCCCCAGGGCCTATGCTGTATGTCAGGTACGACGGTGTCAGGCCATCTTAGACATGTCTTGCCTCAAAGCTGAGAGTCACACTGGAGCAGCTCTCCTGGCCGCTCTTAACAAACAGGTGGATCAGTGGCTGACCCCGCACCAACTGGAGATTGGCAACATGGTGTGTGACAACGGCAGCAATCACATTTCGGCTTTGAATTTGGGAAAGTTGACACATGTACCCTGCATGGCACTTGTGCTGAATCTAATAATTCAGAGATTTGTGTGTAAGTACCCAGGCTTACAGGATGTCCTGAAGCAGTCCAGGAAGGTGTGTGGCCATTTCAGGTGGTCTTACACGGCCATGGCAGACTTAGCCGATATTCAGCGGAGAAACAAAACAACTTGCCAGTGAGGCGCTTGATTTGCGATAGCCCGACTCGCTGGGATTCAACGCTCCTGATGTTTAACCGCCTGCTACAACAGGAGAAAGCCGTCAACCAGTATCTCTACAACTACAGTAAAAGGACATGCTCTGGGGAAATGGGGATGTTCTGGCCGAAGTACTGGACACTCATGCGAAATGCCTGCAGGCTCATGCGGCCGTTTGAGGAGGTGACAAACATGGTGAGTCGCAGTAAAGGCGCCATCAGCGACTTGATCCTATATGCTTTCTTCCTGGAGCATGCCATGCATAGAGTGGTGGATCAAGCTATGGAGGAGCGTGAACAGGAACCGAAGGAAGAGTTGTGGGATCCATTCTCAGCAGAACCAGATGTTTCCTGAACACCTGGGGAAGAGGAGTCAGATGATGAAGAAGGTGTTTATTTTGAAGAGGAGGAGGAGGTAGAAGAACAACCGCAGAAGGTGTCACAGGGGGCTTGTGCTGCTCAACTTTCCCGTGGTATTCTTCATGGCTGGGGGGAGGAGGAGAACTTACCTGACATCACTGAGGAAGAGCAAGAGGAGATGTATAGTATGTCTGCATCCAAATTTGTGCAGATGGTGGCTTTCATGCTGTCCAGCCTGTTGAAGGACCCCCGTATAAAAAACTCAAGGGAAATTACCTGTACCGGGTGGCCACGCTACTATACCCTCGGTATAAGCACAAAGTGACGGAGATGTTACCAACTCGCCTGAAGACAGAAAGGATGCAGCACTTGCAGAACAAGCTGGCAACTATGCTTTACAGTGCGTTTACGGGTGATGTCACAGCAGAACAGAATAAAGGTACCACTGCCAGTAATCCTTCTCCCATGTCCACGCAGGCAAGGACAGGACGCTTCAGCGATCTCATGGTGATGTCAGACATGCGGACATTCTTTAGTCCAACGCCTCGCCTTAACCCTTCCGATCCACCCTCCACCAAAGCCTAGACTGGCAGGTAGCCGACTACCTGGCCTTAAGTGTGGATGTAGACACTATAACTATTAGCAGCGATGAACCCCTGGACTACTGGGTGCAAAGGCTTGACCTGTGGCCAGAGCTGTCACAATTTGCCATCCAACTTCTGTCTTGCCCTGCCTCAAGTGTCCTGTCAGAAAGGACCTTCAGCGCACCTGGAGCGCACCTGTCACCGAGAAGAGAATTCACCTAGGTCAAAAAAGTGTTCAGTACCTACTTTTATCAAAATGAATGAGGCATGGATCCCGGAGGGCTACTGCCCGCCCGAAGACTAAGTCAGTCCCCACACACAGCATCTCTGCCTGCAGGCTGCTTGACTGCCTTCTCCGCCACCACCAACAGGGTCCAGGACTCCAGGCAGATTCCTGAATTTTGAAGGCCGCTGCTAGCAGCGGCCACTAACAAAGCCAATAACAATTTTTTCTTGTGTGTACGTGCCTGCCTAATTTTTCTGGCTGCACTGCAGCTGCAACAACAAAACAAAAGGCATTTACATGTGTCATTTCCTCTTTGTGATCATTACGTTGCCGCGGGGCTTGCGTATCACAATGAAGCAATGACCGCCAGCTATATGAGTGTCTCGGGGGGGCACACCCAAGATAATAAGGTTGTTGCTTCATTGTGGACAGACCAAATTCAATCAGCTGGACAGTCACTGTTTTTCGGTCATTGAGTTACCTCAGCCCGGCAACCATATGGGCTTGAAAACCGTTATCGCCTGCACTCTCGCCATGGCGCGCAAAAATCCAGCACAGCCGTCACCACACAAACAGCTGTTTGCGGTGCTTTACACAGTGAGTTTGGTCTGTCAGTGTGAAGTAGTACACTAATTACACTACCTGATTGATGTATACAAATGCAAAATGTTTTAAAGCACTTTAGGCCTCCAATTTAGCAATAAAAGGTGATTTCTGCCCTTAAAACGCTGCTGTGCGCCAAATCCTGATTTGTCCCCAGGACTTTTGGTGTGTATCCCACTCCGCCATGCCCCACTCCAGGTGTTAGACCCCTTGAAACATCTTTTCCATCACTTTTGTGGCCAGCATAAATGTTTGTAGTTTTCAAAGTTCGCCTCCCCATTTTAGTCTATTAGCGGTTTGCAAGTTTGCGCGAACCCAAACTTTTTTGGAAGTTCGCATGCGAGGTTCGCGAACCTAAAATCAGAGGTTGGAGTCCTCTCTAGTCATACATACCACAAAAAATGTAAAAGTCAAAGATGTAGTTTTATTATTCAAACCACACTGTTCCTTTCTATCATCATTTAGTTTTCATTCATTTTAATTTACAAATAAATCTATCAATTTAAATTATGGGAATAAAGTGTCAACTAAACACACTTTTCAGTAGAAATATATATTTTCATAGATCTATACATCAGGCTTGAGGGCTTGTTCACACTGTAGGCGTTTTCGTTTTTTTTACATGCAGGCGATTTTTAAAATCGCCCACCAAACTCTTGTGCAATGAATGTCTATGAGCAGGTTCATATCAGCACGGGTCGTGCGCTGTCCGTTTAGTAATGCGGTGCGTGGACCATTTTTGAGGCGATTCCGCCTCAATGGAAAGTGTAGGAAAAACACAAAACGCGCACAAAATCACTTTGTGTAGTGATTGCGGTTTTAAAGGGAACCTTAACTGTAAAAAAAAAAGTGTTTTACTTACCTGGGGTATCTACCAGCCCCCTGCAGCCATCCTGTGCCCTCGCAGTCACTCATGGCTCCTCTGGTCCCCCGCTGCCAGCTAGTTTCGTTTTTGCCGACTGGGAGTCGGCCGGCCGCCATGCGTATGTTTTTACGCATCCCTGCTGGTGTAGGAAGCTATTGCAGACATCAACAAGTACATTTTTTACGCGTTACGGTTGTAAACTACAACCGTAACGCGTAAAATGTACTGCACCTGCAGGAATGCATAAAAATGTACGCATGGCGGCCGGCCGACTCCCGGTCGGCAAAAACGAAACTAGCTGGCGGGGACCAGAGGAGCCATGAGTGACTGCGAGGGCACAGGATGGCTGCGGGGCGCTGGTAGATAACCCAGGTAAGTAAAACTCATCTTTTTCTTACAGTTATGGTTCCCTTTAAAAACGCGATTGCAATCACTACACAAAGCGATTTTGTGAGCGTTTTGTGGTTTTCCTATATTTTCCATTGAGGCTGAATCAACTTTTTTTTTTTTTTTTTACAGTTAAGGTTCCCTTTAAGGATAAATACTGTACATTGTATTTATTCTTTTCTGGGTCAAAGAGTTCACGTCCTGACTTGGGTCAGGGAGTGAATTACAAAACCGCTTGGAAAAAACGCTTAGAAAACCGCTAAGCACAAGAACGTATCGCCCACCCAAGCGCCCGGGAATCAGAAAAAAAGATGCCTCAAAAACAGCCCAATGTGGACAGACGCGCAAACGGAACGCAATGTGAACAAGGCCTCAACGAGGGACAGAGGGATTTGATTCCCAAAGAGGGACTGTCCCTCTGAACAGTTTGGAGCTATGCAGTCCGTTGTGGACATCCATGGCTTGGCTGCCAGCTGAAATGGAAAGTTAATGTTAAACAACAATAAAATAAAATAAAAAAAAGTTTATACAGCACTGATAAATGGTTATAGCAAATCTTTAGTGGACATGGAATTTTGCTTGAAATTGCTGGACTGCAGTTAATGCCTTTGATTATATTGCGAGATCTTAAGAAAAGACGTCTACAAAGCAGCCCTTTTGGTGTGTGCCGGGTTTATCCGCGATCCACCTATGCGCTGCAGCTTAGATCTGCGCTGTGCTATCAGCCTCCAGGGCTCACCCACAACATAATTGGTCAGATTCAGAAGAGCTTCACATTTTCCACACCTGGCCAGCTGACTTTGTTTAGTCTGGTTCACCGTCTGCGCGCCGATTGGTGGGGATACTTGTGGAAGCTCTTGTAGAAGCTTGTTCGGGTCACGCACCGCTCCGATTACCAGCAGAAGTGTGGTTAAAGCTCGTCGTCTGGCAGGAGGACGCAGAACGGCCCCTGTGAGGAGAAAAAAAAAGAAGACTCAATTTTCTAAACACTGGTAAGCAAAAATGTGTTTAACCAGAAAATGCTCTCATTTTCTCCCAAGTACGAATGAATCAAATGGTTTCTTCAGCTTCACACATTGCCCCTGGTGATGATTCCCTCTGTGCTAAAGAAAGAAAAGAAAAAAATATATATAAAAGAAGAAAAAACATTAAAATGAATGAGTTTCTCAGTTGAGTAAAAATCTCACTTTCTTAGCTGATCTATTATGGTGTCATTTTAGGGCTTGTTCAGTAATATATGCAGTCAGGTGTGTTGCGTTGACACTACAGATGAGCTTGAGAAATTTGTTTCATTTCAAATTTAGGAAGGAGTCTGTGGTTCAGCCTCTACTACTAGCATGATCACTGCAATCTCTGCCATTTGGCTGCCACCCTGGGCAGTTTTGCCTTATCAGTAACCTTTTAGGCCGGATTCACACTGCTAGCCGGCGTTGGCGTGGGATGCGAGGGTTGCACTGCACCGCATTGCCAAAAACAGCCTTCGGGGATTTCCACGTTAATACGCACTAATCCTCTGTCAGGCAGAAGGCCAAGCAGCAAGTGAGGATCTCTAGCGCTCACTTCCTGCGGCCGAAGAAACTAATTGCCAGGAAGTGTGTTGTTAAAATACGCTTCTGCGCGTGCGTGTTACAATGCTACCACGCGAAAGTTTAAAAGTCTATGCATAGCCATAGACTTACTTGACTTCCGGTCCTCTGCACATTGCCGTGCAAGTTGACGGTAACGTAGGTATGTGTTTGCGTGGGGGTTGTGGCAATTAAGTCACTTCCACCGCATCGCATTGGTGTGCAAGGCCCCATACACTTTCACTGGTGCAGAGTTGACCTATGGCAGTGATCTGCAAACTTGAACAAATGGAGACCAAGAGCCCAATATAGTGTGGTATGTTTTGGAAATTGAGGTAATAGTGAAACGTAAGTAATATACTTACGAACCTGGGTTACCCTTTAGGCAACCACTGAATACGCAGGTGGGGAGAATTAGGCCTGACCGCACTCAGGGCTAAGATGTCGCTCTCTGTAGAAGGAAAAGAAGAGGGTTTTTCACCCTTCCACCAAGGGTGGATAACTTAATATATTGAAATACAGAGGCGCCAGAAGAATAAAAAATTCTTAAAAGGTTAAAAGTGCTCAGGTGGCGGTGGTGGCCCGGCAGCACCCAAAGACAGACACGATGCTGTTGATTGAAGATATAACAATTTATTCACATACTCCCATACCAAATGCAACGCGTTTCACGGGCAACATCCCGCTTCATCAGGCAATAAGAAACTGGAGTATCTCACTGTAATATGACAGAAGCAACAAACCTATCAGGACGCTGTAAGGTGTTCGCTGTGTTAAAATATGTAATGGGTGAAAATGTCTACTAAATAGGGTGAGTTGATGTAAAATGATATGGGTAAGAGGGTCTTGTATCAGAAAATTAGGTATTAGGGTGGAATAATTAGTGTAAATTGCTAATTTAGGAAAAAAAGGAGTTAGGGGACTGGAGGACTAGTATAGGGAAAATTGGTGAGCTATGTATGTGGATGGGAAACAAGATATTAGAAAAGCTGAGTATATATTAGATAAAATATTGAACATTGTTGCACGAATTCAGTCAGGGTAAAAATAGTCAGGTATGGCATAAACAAAGCTATTGGAAAAGTATGGTGATAAGGATAAAGTAGATGAAAGGAAACACTTACCAGCGTGGGGTCCAAAATGTGCTTGGCACCTCTGTGCTGTAGTGTGGACAATGAGCTCTTTATATAGGAAGGTAGATTGAAAGGAGATGGCTAATTAATTATGCTAATGCGAGGCTGGGGGCGAGTAGGGGGTGGGAGCGTGATAGGTAATCTGTTTATTTGTAGGAACATGCGGGGGGTGGGGATGTAGGAGATTGATATGAGGGCCTGGCCAATGGCAACATTGAACTGGGGTGGGCGGGTCACGTACACGAGGGCGGTGTGGTGTTTACGTCACATCGCATGTAAGTTCGCCTGCCCGCGTGTTGATGCTATATAAAGAGCTCATTGTCCACACTACAGCACAGAGGTGCCAAGCACGTTTTGGACCCCACGCTGGTAAGTGTTTCCTTTCATCTACTTTATCCTTATCACCATACTTTTCCGATAGCTTTGTTTATGCCATACCTGACTATTCGTATACCCTGACTGAATTCGTGCAACAATGTTCAATATTTTATCTAATATATACTCAGCTTTTCTAATATTATCTTGTTTCCCATCCACATACATAGCTCACCAATTTTCCCTATACTAGTCCTCCAGTCCCCTAACTCCTTTTTTTCCTAAATTAGCAATTTACACTAATTATTCCACCCTAATACCTAATTTTCTGATACAAGACCCTCTTACCCATATCATTTTACATCAACTCACCCTATTTAGTAGACATTTTCACCCATTACATATTTTAACACTGCGAACACCTTACAGCGTCCTGATATGTTTGTTGCTTCTGTCATATTACAGTGAGATACTCCAGTTTCTTATTGCCTGATGAAGCGGGATGTTGCCCGTGAAACGCGTTGCATTTGGTATGGGAGTATGTGAATAAATTGTTATATCTTCAATCAACAGCATCGTGTCTGTCTTTGGGTGCTGCCGGGCCACCACTGCCACCTGAGCACTTTTAACCTTTTAAGAATTTTTTATTCTTCTGGCGCCTCTGTATTTCAATATATCTGCAAACTTGGCTCTCCAGCTGTTAAAGTGGACCCAAATTAAAAATACAAGATTTCAGGAATAAAATCTTGTGACGCCGGGCGACGCCCAGTCGGCCAAAACGCGATTGCGGTCGCTTTGCGACACAAATCGTTAAACCAAGATCTGATGTGTAGTATCCCTCTGCTTAAAAACAGCTGGGGAATCTGTCTTAGCTGAAGTGACAGCCTGGGGGGAAGGTGTTAATTAGCTTGGACATATTCCCTGTGGAAGGCACAATTTCCCTTTTGGCTCTGGGAACCAGGTGACACCTAGATGTTAATTAGTCAGCAGAGAACTCACACTGCCGTTTGGGGAAGACAGGATGAGCTCCCAGCAGGGGGCTATTCAAAAAATCTGCTCTGCTCAGACCGGCCGGAGCCATATTAGAAAGCATGGAGTTTAGTATTTTGAGCATGTTTAAGCAATACCGTTCAGGTGAGAAATGTGAAAGTTATATCATTCTGCTGGTCCGGATCTTGTGAGTGTTTTGATATTAAATTTGGGCCACTGTCCTAAACAGAACTCTGGGAATTCCACCGTTTTTTAACCAGGCATGCAAACATGCCCAAGTTTGATATCATATTAATCGGTAGGTTCTGGGGATCGAGAATATGTACTTATTATTTGTGGGCCGGCCGCGCAGGTCTGCCTAGGGAACATGTCAGGATTATGAGGTTGCTAAAGCCCCTGCCCACATGTGATTACCATAGTCCGGCCTGGAGGGCCGACTCTGGGAGCCCGCCTCTGAGCTCAGCTCCATAAAAAGTGAATGAGCTGCCTGAGAAGAAGTTCCTCCCTTTACCATCTTCATGACAATCTGCTGCCAGCCAGAGGACATAGGGCTGGTGGCCATTTTGCTGACCCATCTGAACAAAGAACTCTAAGAACTTGAAACCGTTTTGCTTGAACTTGATTGGAAACCAGAACTCTGATTTTTCCCACAAACAGGACATCTTTCCAGGAACTAAGTATTTTTCTCCCTTCTTTTATTTTTCATACTGGCTATTACTGTTTAATAATTGTCTGTATATATTAATTATTTATATTGCGTGAATAAACGACTTTCTCCAAGTCATTCACTTTCCGCTACCCTGCTTATTAGCACACACAGAAATGATCCCGGGTCTCTGAAGATACGCTACTGTTTGTTTGTTGTTGGCTAGACAGAATATCGTGTGTTTAACCGTTTTATTCGCAGGATTAGTCAGTCAGTTAGTGGGCCCCACGGTCCCATAGCAGTGTTGCTTGCGAATTTTCGCCAAAGCCATTTTCGCATCGAAAATCCCATTTTCGATTTCAACGAATTTTCGCGAAAATAAGTACTATTTTCGCTTCAAAGGGCGAAATTTCGCATCAATATTTTCGCATTAATTTTCGCCTAAAGTCCATTTTTTTCGCGTTGAATATCTAAGCCCCCTTAAAAGCTAGAATCACCAAATTTTCAGGGTATATTAAAGAGATATGTGGGTACAAGAGGAAAAAGAAATATTTCAAAAAGACCTTATAGTTTTTGAGAAAATCGATTTTAAAGTTTCAAAGGAAAAAAGTATACATTTAAATGCAGTAAATGACAGTTACTTAAAGGGATACTGTTGGAGGGGGTCGGGGTAAAATGAGTTGAAGTTACCCGGGGGTTCTAATGGTCCCCCACAGACATCCTGTGCCCACGCAGCCACTCCCCAATGCTCCGGCCAAGCCTCCGGTTCACTTCTGGAATTTCTGACTTTAAAGTCTGAAAACCACTGCGCCTGCGATGCCGTGTCCTCACTCCCGCTGATGGTACCAGGAGCATACTGCGCAGGCCCAGTATGGTCTGTGTCTGCGCCGTGTGCTCCTGGTGACATCAGGGGAAGCGAGGACATGGCAACGCAGGCGCAGTGGTTTTCAGACTTTAAAGTCTGAAATTCCAGAAGTGAACCGGAGGCGGGGCCGCAGCATTGGGGAGTGGCTGCGCGGGCACAGGATGCCTGCGGGGGACCATTAGAAGCCCCAGGTAACTTCAACTCATTTTCCCCCGACCCCCCCCCCCCCCCCCCCTACAGTATCCCTTTAAGCAAACCTAGAGGTAGTGTAAAATTACTAATATCAAAAGAAAGGGCCAAGTGCCAAGTGCAAACTGCCAAGTGCAAAGGGCCAAGTGCAAGGGCCAAGGGCCAAGTGCAAAGGGCCAAGGGCCAAGTGCAAAGGGCCAAGTGCAAAGGGCCAAGTGCAAAGGGCCAAGTGCAAAGGCCCAAGTGCAAAGGCCCAAGTGCAAAGGCCCAAGTGCAAAGGGCCAAGTGCAAAGGGCCAATTGCACGTGCAAAGGGCCAAGTGCAAAGGGCCAAGTGCAAAGGCAAAGGGCCAATTGCAAGTGCAAAGGGCCAAGTGCAAAGGCAAAGTGCAAAGGCAAAGGGCCAAGTGCAAAGGGCCAAGTGCAAGTGCAAAGGGCCAAGTGTCAAATGAAAAGGGCCAAGTGCAAAGGCAAAGGGCCAAGAGCCAAGGGCTCTTTGCACTTGGCCCTTTGCACTTGGCCCTTTTCATTTGACCCTTGGCCCTTTGCACTTGCACTTGGCCATTTGCACTTTGCACTTGGCACTTGTTCTTGGCATTTCGCCCTTTGCACTTTGCAGTTAGCACTTGGCACTTTCTCTTGGCACTTGGCCATTTGCACTTGGCACTCAGCCCTTTGCACTTGGCCCTTTGCACTTGGCCCTTTGCACTTGGCAGTTTGCACTTGGCACTTGCTCTTGGCTCTTGGACCTTTGCACTTGGCACTCGGCCCTTTGCACTTGGCAGTTTGCACTTGACACTTAGCCCATGGCACTTACACTTGGCCCTTTCTTTTGATATTAGTAAATTTACACTACTGCTAGGTTTGCTACAGTAACTGTCATTTACTGCATTTAAATGTATACTTTTTTCCTTTGAAACTTTAAAGTCGATTTTCTCAAAAAATATAAGGTCTTTTTGAAAAATTTCTTTTTCCTCTTGTACCCACATATCTCCTTAATATACCCTGCAAATTTGGTGATTCTAGCTTGTAAGGGGGCTTAGAAATTCAACGCGAAAAAAACGGACTTTAGGCGAAAATTAATGCGAAAATATTCGGCGAATTTTCGCCTTTCGAAACGGAAATAGTATTTATTTTCGCGAAAATTCGGCGAAAAGAATATTTGCATTTTCGCTCATCACTGTCCCATAGTAACCGCGGTGGTGGCAGTTTACTCTGAACCAGTAGGTGACGTTGTAATTACCCGTGTCTCACAGGCTCCCTTCTGAGTTGTCTGCGGCTAATTCTTAACGGTTCCTGCGCATTGACTGCGACCAGAGTTCGCACGATCTGTGCGCTGGCACCGTTTAGAAGGCTAAGTGCGGTCAGCCACTAGGGCTCCTGTGACAAATCTATTTTCTAAATTATAATAAATAGCAGCCTTTTTTCAGCTGCATGATGACAAATATAAAATATTTTACATTTATTGAAGGAACCCCTGCCCTCCTTTCAAATTGCCGGGACAAAATCCGGCAAATTGATGGAGTAAGTGGTGTCTGGCAATGGAGGAATTGCTAATGGCTGCCCCCAGTATAACACTAGTTATGAAAAGAAAAGGGTGAAAAGAATGCACTGAAATGCTCATAGGCTTGAAGGAGTGTTTATTTATATTTGTATGTGTCAGAGTGGTGCAACTAAATATTTTTAATAAAAAAAAAGTTTGGTTTGGGTCCGCTTTAAGGAACTATAATGCATTTGCCTTTATGAATAATGTGGCTGTCAGACTCTTGCAATGCATTGTGGGACTTGTAGTTCCTTAAAGTGAACCTCCAGACTAAAAATCTACTCAGCAGCACTGAAAAGGCTTGGTGTTTCTTTAACAGTTTCCCAGCATCAGAACTCTGTTTTTCTTACCTAAGCATCATTTTTAGCTGCAGAGAAGCTAAGCTCCACCCCATCAAACAAAACTGCCCAGACATTTTTCCCCTAATGCTGTGCAAAGCATGATGGGATTTCCTACATTGTTGTTCTCATTGCTTAGAAACTGGGAGGGGTGATCAGGACACAGGACAGTTGGAACTGTATCTCATGCTCCCCGTCACCTCCTTTCAACAAAAAAGATGGCTGCCCTCATGAAATCAAACATTTGCCTATTCTTTTAAAACAAGGTGGGTAAAGGCTCGTACACACGCTAGACAGGCTGGAATGACGGGTCCGTCAGACCCTCCCGCTGGGCGGGCGTCCCAGCGACAGTCCGGGGTGTGTACAGTCTGTCTGCAGACTGAAAAGGCTGTTTCTGAACGATCTGCCGGGCGGATCGCTCAGAAACAGCCTGATCAGTGTGCCTGACAGACTGTACACACGCACTACTGTCGCTGGAACGCCCGCCCAGCGGGAGGGTCTGACGGACCCGTCATTCCAGCCTGTCTAGCGTGTGTACGGGCCTTAAGAGCTGATATTACCTATCTATTTGAATTAACATAACTAATGTAACTTAATGACAGTATGTTTGTTTAGGCTGAAGTTCCTTTTTAACAGCTGGAGAGCCAAGTTTGCAGATCACTGGCCTATGGTAAAAACAGACCACCGCACCGTGCCAGTGTGAAAGGGGCCTGAGGTATCCATACATTACTTGATTTTCCATCGAACGATTGAGTGACTTAGTTGGGTAATCAACAACAGTGTGGTTGATCGAAAGTAAATCGACTAATGGCCCACACACTGCAAGCGAGATCTTGGCGATTGGCGATCTTGGCGATTCTTGTTCAGTAATTGAGCTGAATGTTGATGTGCCTCCATGCTCTGAAACCAAAAATCCATTCTGTGTTGACTGAAACCATGTTAACAATACCTGATTCTTTTACAATTTACAATCTACAGATATTTTCCATCCTGTCTGATGAAATAAATTGGTCGATTCGACCAGATATCGGTAAAGCCCCATCGATCAAGCAGAATAGAACAGAATTGATTCTCTCCCAATCCGATAAAATGATTGAATCAAATGGTCAATCAAGCAGGAAAATAGAGTGCTGTATTGGCTCTTTTATACCAACAGGCGGCCAATCATACATACACATGGAGATGTAAACAAAGACCTTGACTGGCCAGATGTCAATCATAGAGCAGCCCATGGCGAGCAAATTCTAGAACTCTTAAAAAGTTTGCAAAATATTTGTATTGGTTCCAAAAAAAAAAACCTTTTAACTGGGCAAAATCTCCTGGGTGAATTCCGTTCTCGCACCCCAATATTCTCTCTAGCTCAAGGAGATATTTAGCTCTCTAGCTCAAGGAGATATTGGGGTAAATCCTGATTGGATATATGGGATTTCTATATCATCCAGTCAAATGTTTGAATTTGATTTGTGAACAGATTAAATAATTATAAAAATAGCACACAAAACCTACAGGGGTTGGACAAAATAATGGAAACCCCTTGAAAATCAACTAAATATATTTTAATATGGTATAGGTCCACCTTTTGTGGCAATTACAGCCTCAATTCTCCGAGGTATTGATTCATACAAATTTTGAATTGTTTCCAAAGGAATTTTAGCCTATTCTTCAGTCAAAACACCCTCCAGTTCTTTTAGAGACGATGGCGGCGGAAATCAACTTCTTACTTAAATGCTCAATAATGTTGAGGTCTGGGGATTGTGGTGGCCAGATGAGATGCTCCACTTCATTAGAATGTTCCTCGTGCCATTCTTTAACAATTCTAGCTGTATGGATTGGGGCATTATCATCTTGAAAGATGGCATTTCCCTCCGGAAACAGTTTTTAAACCATAGGATGAACTTGGTCGCACAAAATTCCTAGATAGTCTCGGCTGTTAATTCCTCCATGAAGGGAAATCGCTGGCCCGGCGGATTTCCAAGAAATAGCACCCAAGATCATCACAGAACCCCCGCCATGTTTTACAGTTGGGAGAAGGCAGTCTGGATGAAATGCTTCTTTCAGCTGTCTCCAAATGTACACTCGGCTGGAGGTCGGAAATAAGGTAAACGATGATTCGTCAGAGGAAACCGCATTTTTTTCCACTGCTCGAGGGACCAATTCTGGTGGTTTCTACACCACTCTAAACGCTTTGAAACATTTGTCTTTGAGAGCAGAGGTTTTCTAATTGCAGTTCTTCCATAGAATCCAGATTTGTGCAGGTCCCGACAAATAGTTTTTGTGGAAACTGGGTTCTGTAGGTGTTCATTCAGCTCTGCAGTGATTTTAGGAGCCGTGGTCTTGCGAGCTTTTCTAACAATTCAATTTAGAGTCCGACGGTCTCTCTTGGACAACTTCGCCTTTCGGCCACAACTGTGCTTTGCTTTCCTTCTCTTTCAAAGGCAGTCATTACTTTTGAGACAGTACCTCTTGAAATGCCAAGCATTCGGGCAGTTTCTGTTACAGTAGCGCCTGCCATACGAGCACCAACAATTTGGCCTCTTTGAAAGCCTGAGAGAGCTGCCATTTTTATAAATTATAACCAACTTTGGTTTAAATATCTGTAAGAAACAATTATTTTAATGAAACATATCAAATAACAAAAAAGAATGAACAAACATTATTTAACCTAAGTCAAGATTGCTTAAAACATGTTCAAAGATTATGATGCCAAAAAGTTAGGTGTTTCCATTATTTTGTCCAATCCCTGTAGATCTGCAGTTTTCAAAACAGTTGACGTAAAACCCACCATAAGGCAGAAAACATTCCTGCTAAACTGAGCCTGAACACCGCTCAGGAAAGCAACAATGGTGTTAAGGCTGCGTAGTAGGCAAGGACGTTGGTACCTTAAAATGAAGTAGTTGTCTGTGACTTTTTATCTTGCCACAGAGCTGTGCCAAAGCAGTTTGTGGCACTCAGGGTCATGGTAGATGGGCATGGGTGCTGCTAAGGTTTTTGTGGCCCCAAGCAGCACATAATTTGTACAAACCGCGGCGCGTGCCTGACGTCACCTTTACTAATAAAGCATTTGGGAAGGCGAACATTTGTTGTTCAGTTGCTATTCAGTCGTGTCGTACTTTGCGACCCCATGGAGCACAGCACGCCAGGCCCCTCCATCCTCTACTGCCTCTTCAGGGTTGTCCAAGTTGGTTGCTTTCATGATCTAGCCTTCTCATTTTCGGCTGTCCTCTCCTGTTTTTACCCTCGATCTTTCCTAACATCGGGATCTTCTCCAATGAGTCCTGCCTTCTCATTGTGTGTCCAAAGTATTTCAGCTTCAGCATTACTCCTTCCAATGAACATGAACAGTCAGGATTAATTTCTTTAAGGTTTGACTGATTGGATCTTCTTGCAGTGCAAGGGACTCTCAGAAGTCTTCAACAGCACCACAATTTGAGGGGTGTTGATTCTTCGGTGCTCAGCCTTCTTTATGGTCCATCTCACAACCATACAAAGGAAAATTAGGGATTCACATATAATTTAAAATTTTACTTTCAAGCATACCATATTATGTTTAAACGAATGCCTCTCCCATTAAATCATATCTTGTTATACTTTATCATCACTAAAGTCATTATCTTCAGCTTTCGACTGAAAACAATAGTAAACTGTGCACAATTCCACAGTAGTACATGTGCATTGCAGCTTCACTGTGTGTATTGGCTAATTTATTTAAAAATATGGGTTGTGGCAATTCTAGTCAATGTCTGCAATTGCACATCTGCAATATCCTGAAATAAGGACCTGAAATATTGTAATATTTTTATGGATCCAAAGTGTAGAGGTGTGCAAATATTAAATGATTTAACTTTCTGCTTTATATATCCTGTTCTCGGGATTCCAATTCACAGGGATTTTCTGTATTCAGACATGTAAAAAACATTCAGCAAAATTATGGTACCTTTAATTTTTATTTGTGGCTACATCTCATGAAACCGCACCTAAAAAAGGTCTATTTTTTCAGCACACTCACCAAATAGCATACAGTGCCAACAGAAGAAGTTTGCTGCCCAAAATCCCTAGTGTTATTCAGGCTTTCAAAGATAAATTGAATGGCCTTTAGTCATATTGGAGCCATGTAGAAGTTTTTGAAAGTGTGCTGTAATACAGGATGTTGTGGTTTATAAAAAATATTTTTTTCATATAAGGCGGTAGGCATGGGGTTGGCAAGTAGCCTCTGGTCTGATGCCACTGCCCTCATCTCCTTCCTACAACGACCTTATGGATGAGAGTGCATAGTAAGGCACTGTACACATAGGAAGCAGTTCAGCTTCATTTGGCCACTGGTCTGCAGTCCAAGATAAATGTGCAGCTTGGCAGGACTAGGTGTTTTATTTGGGTGCCGGTGCTTAGCTGTTGTAGCCGAACACTGGCTGTCAGTTACGGTGAATTAATTGGGCAAATGTCTTCAGCTATATAACATGAAGACGCCCTGTATTTGTCACTGTAACTAGTAGCTAGTGCTTTACAATTCAGCACCCGAACGCTGGCACACGAATCAAGGCCCAGACAAGAGATAAGTAGAGGGCGCACTTCTCTTGCGCAGATTGGCCGCAATTGGCAGAACTAATGCTGGGAATACACGAGTCGACCCGGCGGCTTGATCAGCCGCCGGATCGATTCCCGCTTCTCCCCGCGGGCACTTCCTTATCAGTTCGTTTTCTTCTATTTTCCGCCCGCAGGGATCGAGCGCGGAATCGATCCGCCGCGTGATCGGACACGTCAGAAATTATCAATCGAGCCATCAGCGGCTCGATTGATAAGGAAGAAACGACTCGTGTATTCCCAGCATAATGGGACCCGATACCGGAGCTGCAGGCAGCGGAGGGCAGCGGTGTGGGAGCGGTCCGTGCGCATGGGGCTGGAGGAAGCCCCAGGTATATATAAAAACATTTTTTTAATTCATCTCTTTAAAGATTAGAGTTCGGCATTAGGAAGAATTATGGGAGGGTACTTTGGAAGGAGGGTTAGGGTAGGTACGAGGAAGGAGTTTTTCGTTGGCATAGGTTAGGTTTAGGCCTTAGAATGAACTATGGGAAGGTATGTTGGAAGGAGGGTTAGGTTAGGTACAAGGAAGGAGTTTTTCGTTTGGCATAGGTTAGGGTTAGGCCTTAGAATGAACTATGGGAAGGTATGTTGGAAGGAGGGTTAGGTTAGGTATGAGGAAGGAGTTTTTCATTGGCATTGGTTAGGTTTAGGCCTTAGAATGAACTATGGGAAGGTATGTTGGAAGGAGGGTTAGGTTAGGTATGAGGAAGGCGTTTTTCGTTGGCATTTAGGTTAGGGTTTGGCATTAGAACTATGAGAGGGTACTATTATTATTATTATTGGTATATATAGCACCAGCATCTTCCGTGGTGCTGTACAATAGCATACAGGGTATAACAATACAATAGTTGATACAAGACAATAGGATATAACAGCTAGTGCAGTGAACAAATTAACTACATATTATACACAGGGCTGGGAGGTATGTACACCCATTACACAGCATTGTGAGACAAAAGGGGAAGAGAGCCCTAGCCAGAAGGCCTTAGTCTAATGGTTACGGTATAAGACAGTATGTAAGGGGAAGCTGTGTATGGAGTGGTAGAAATGGTGGTTAGTGGGCAAGGTGTCCTGGGTAGGAGAGTATGCTTGCCTGAAGAGGTGAGTTTTTAGATTGCACCTAAAAATAGTAATGTAAGTGTGGGTGAGTGGCGGATGTGTTGATTGAGAGTGTTCCAGAGGAGGGGAGAGGATCGAGAGAAGTCTTGCAAGCGGGAGTGGGAAGAAGACAGAAGGATATCGTTAGAGCAGCGATTGCGTGTCAGATGGTATCTGGAAATAGGTTGATTAGGATAGGAATGAGCTATGTTGTGGAGAGCTTTGTAGGCGAGAGTAAGGATTTTAAACTGTATTGTTTGCATGAGTGGCAGCCAGTGAAAGGACTGACAGAGGGGGATTGGGCTGGAAAAGTGGGAGAAGAGGTGGATGAGTCGGATGAGTCGTGCAGCAGAGTTCATGATAAATGTAACGATTGGTGTAGCACACAGACGTCTGATTATTGTGTGATCTGCAGAATCATCAATAATACAGACTCTATACCCGATTATGTGGTGATCTGCAGTATCACCAATAATGCAAGTATAGACGGCTGAGAAACAGAGGTGTAAGGTGTTTGGTGCAACAGTAGATTAAATGGATAGATCTCACCAGAGAAGCTGGTGAGTACTATCTGAAACAGTGCTAGACCTCACCAGGGGAACTGGTGGGTACTAGCTGCAATAACAGTGCTAGACCTCACCAGGGGAGCTGGTGGGTACTAGCTGCAAGAACAGTAGAATAAATAATAGGTCTTACCAGAGGAGCTGGTAAAGTACTAACAACTAGAGTTGAGCTGAAATTTTCGTAATTTCGCATTACTATAATTACGCATGCGAAATTTGCGATTACGATGCGAAATTAGCGTAGCGAAATTGCCATTAAAATCGTAATTGAAAATACCGTAAGCGTAATTTTCAACGCGAAATTTCGCGTTTCGTTCATGCCGTAATTTCGCATTAAACGCTACCGTAATTTCGCGTTAAACCGTAACGCTCCGTATAATATAAAAAAGCCGCCGACTTTAAGGGTTAATAGCAAAGCCCCCTTAAATGCTAAGAGCCTCAAATTTGGAGAATATATTAAGGAGATCAGGAGGAATAAGAGGAAAATTTTTTTTTTCAAAAACACCTTATAGTTTTTGAGAAAATCGATGTTAAAGTTTCAAAGTAAAAATGTATACATTTAAAAACCCGCCGATTTTAACGGTTAATAGCAAAGCCTGCTTAAAGTTTAGGAACACCAAATTCCTAGGGTATATTAAGGGGATCAGTGGGAATAAGAGGAAAAATTTTTTTTTCAAAAAGACCTTATAGTTTTTGAGAAAATCGATTTTTAAGTTTCAAGGGCAAAAATGTATTTTAAATGCGGAAAATGTCAGTTTTTTTTGCACAGGTAACAATAGTGTATTATTTTCATAGATTCCCCCAAGTGGGAAGAGTTTTACTTACTTCGTTCTGAGTGTGGGAAATATAAAAAAAAAACGACGTGGGGTCCCCCCTCCCAGACCTCTTTAACCCCTTGTCCCCCATGCAGGCTGGGATAGCCAGAATGCGGAGCACCGGCCGCGTGGGGCTCCGCACCCTGACTATACCAGCCCGCATGGTCCATGGATTGGGGGGTCTCGGAAGGGGAGGGGCAGCCAAGCTTTCCCCTCCCCCTCCGAGCCCTTGTCCAATCCAAGGACAAGGGGCTCTTCTCCACCTCCGATGGGCGGTGGAGGTGGAGGCCGCGATTTCCTGGGTGGGGGGTTCATGGTGGAATCTGGGAGTCCCCTTTAAAAAGGGGTCCCCCAGATGCCCACCCCCCTCCCAGGAGAAATGAGTATAGAGGTACTTGTAGTACCCCTTACCCATTTCCTTTAAGAGTTAAAAGTAAATAAACACACAAACACATAGAAAAAGTATTTTAATTGAACAAAAAACATAACCACGAAAAAAGTCCTTTAATATTCTTAATTAACCATTAATACTTACCTGTCCCTTTAAATAAATGATCCCACGCAATATCCTCGGAAATGTTCTATCAGTTACAATGTAACAAAGTTATTACAATATAACAACTTTGTTACATTGTAACTACGCCGCACCCGACGTCACTCACCGCCGCCGCCGCCACCGCGTCTGCGCTGCAGGACCCGACAGAGCTCTGAGCTATATAGCTCAGAGCTCTCAAAAGCATCTTTGTATTTGGGCTCCAAGGAGCCCCATTGGTCCTTAGCAGACCAATGGGGTTCCTTCTGATTTGAAGGAACCCCATTGGTCTGCTAAGGACCAATGGGGCTCCTTGGAGCCCAAATACAAAGATGCTTCTCAGAGCTCTGAGCTATATAGCTCAGAGCTCTGTCGGGTCCGTGCAGGACGCTAAGTCCCCGCCGGCTCCGCTGCCCTCCCCGCCTCTCCCACATGTCACCCACATGTCACCCACATGTGGGTGACATGTGGGTGACAGATGTGGGCGGGGTGGACAGCGGGAGCTGCGGGGACTTAGCGTCCTGCACGGACGCGTATGCGGCGGCTGAGCGGCGAGTGGCGTCGGGTGCGGCGTAGTTACAATGTAACAAAGTTGTTACATAATAACTTTGTTACATTGTAACTGATAGAACATTTCCGAGGATATTGCGTGGGATCATTTATTTAAAGGGACAGGTAAGTATTAATGGTTAATTAAGAATATTAAAGGACTTTTTTCGTGGTTATGTTTTTTGTTCAATTAAAATACTTTTTCTATGTGTTTGTGTGTTTATTTACTTTTAACTCTTAAAGGAAATGGGTAAGGGGTACTACAAGTACCTCTATACTCATTTCTCCTGGGAGGGGGGTGGGCATCTGGGGGACCCCTTTTTAAAGGGGACTCCCAGATTCCACCATGAACCCCCCACCCAGGAAATCGCGGCCTCCACCTCCACCGCCCATCGGAGGTGGAGAAGAGCCCCTTGTCCTTGGATTGGACAAGGGCTCGGAGGGGGAGGGGAAAGCTTGGCTGCCCCTCCCCTTCCGAGACCCCCCAATCCATGGACCATGCGGGCTGGTATAGTCAGGGTGCGGAGCCCCACGCGGCCGGTGCTCCGCATTCTGGCTATCCCAGCCTGCATGGGGGACAAGGGGTTAAAGAGGTCTGGGAGGGGGGACCCCACGTCGTTTTTTTTTTATATTTCCCACACTCAGAACGAAGTAAGTAAAACTCTTCCCACTTGGGGGAATCTATGAAAATAATACACTATTGTTACCTGTGCAAAAAAAACTGACATTTTCCGCATTTAAAAGACATTTTCGCCCTTGAAACTTAAAAATCGATTTTCTCAAAAACTATAAGGTCTTTTTGAAAAAAAAAAATTTCCTCTTATTCCCACTGATTCCCTTAATATACCCTGGGAATTTGGTGTTCCTAAACTTTAAGCAGGCTTTGCTATTAACCGTTAAAGTCGGCGGGTTTTTAAATGTTTACATTTTTCCTTTGAAACTTTAACATCGATTTTCTCAAAAACTATAAGGTCTTTTTGAAAAAAAATTTTTTCCTCTTATTCCTCCTGATCTCCTTAATATATTCTCCAAATTTGAGGCTCTTAGCATTTAAGGGGGCTTTGCTATTAACCCTTAAAGTCGGCGGCTTTTTTATATTATACGGAGCGTTACGGTTTAACGCGAAATTACGGTAGCGTTTAATGCGAAATTATGGCATGATACGACTGTAATGCGAAAATTACGCTTACGTGAAATTTCGCGAAATCCTTCTTCATTACGATTATGTACTTACGGCCATAATCGTAATTACACTAATTACGCGAAATTTCGCAAAATCGTAATTAGGTCATTACGCTCATCTCTACTAACAACAGGAGTGACAACAAAGTTTGGCTAAACCTTACCAGGGAAGCTGGTAAGGTACCATCAGCACAAGCGACTGAATAGTTTAACTAGACCTTACCAGAGAAGCTGGTAAGGTACTATCAGTCACAGGAGCTGTATAACTAAAACTTAACCTCACCAGAGGAGCTGGTGGGTATTTAATCAGTAGAGCACCTCACCAGTGGCAAGGGCCCACCGGTGAATAGAGAGGTCAGACAGGCAAGGTTTGGCAACTGAGAGGCAAATACAGTACAGAAACATGAGGCAGAAGAATAGTGAGTTATCAGGCTGAGGTTCAGCAACTAAGGTCAGATAGGCAGAAGTACAGAATCGATGAGCAATAGCAAGGTCAGAGTATAGCCAGAATCATACACAGGTAATCAGTAATACAATAACAATTGTCCTAGTCTTGTGTGAAATCCCTGGTTTCCCCCCAGATCAAAGCACACTGGATACTAGTCTAAGGTCTGAGCGCTAACACGAGTGTATTCACAACAGCAGACAAGTTGCAAATGACCAGTGAAGGCTTAAGCCAATCAGCTAATCTGAGCGGCGTGAGTCACCTCTGACTTCAGCCGGCCGGCAGGTCAGCTGACACGCCTTCTTCCAGCATAAAGGTCCTGTCTCCGCGCGCGCGATACAGCGACCCTATGAGCACGAGACAGTACCGTTCCCGGCGTGCTAGACCCCGACGGAACGGATGAGGCCCGAGAACAGGGAACAAAGGCGGCTGCGGGTATATCCTGCATGTCCGCAGCCGCCATAGTTGCAGATATTACAATGAACTGTAGCGGGACTAAATGGTTGGCAGGGAGGCAGCAGAGCAGAGAGTTGCAATACTATAGTCTAGGGCAGGCATGGGCAAACTTGGCCCTCCAGCTGTTAAGGAACTACAAGTCCCGCAATGCATTGCAGGAGTCTGACAGCCACAGTCATGACTCATAAAGGCAAATGCATTGTGGGACTTGTAGTTTCGTAACAGCTGGAGGGCCGAGACTGCCCATGCCTGGTCTGGGGTATGTTAAAAGGAGGGTTATATATGATGGAGGTTAGGATTAGGCAAAAAGGATAAAGATATCAGAGTTACCGGATTAATGTAGGAGAGGTCCCAGAAATCCCAATGAACGTAGTGTCACTAAGTTGACTTTTAAATATCAATAACCACACTTAACCGATATTTTAACTATAGGACTGAAAGTGATACTTAAATGAACAGACACCCTAGCAAATTGTAACCTTAGTAATGCCTACAGTCAAACATTTACCCGTAACTCACAAGGATCTCTAATAGGCAAATTATCCTTATTCATAAAAGCTTGTCCCACAGATAAGAGAAGTATCCTTAGAAATCAGACTTAAAACCTTCTTTTCCTTCTCGCAGCTGCTACATTAAGATCACTGATCTTGAGTATGAAAGATGTGCACCCCTTAGAGTTGTGGATCCCAGACTGCCACCCACATCCATTGTTGCTCTGGCTATAGACAGGAGACCCCCTTTATAGTGCCACAATGGGTTACCTTCTAGTCTGAGGATTTTGCCCAATTCTGTGTTGATCTTCTATGAAGCGCCTGAATATTTCCGACAGATGTTCCTTGATGTGCACGTTCTCAAAGACGTCTCATTTACTTCCACATCTCCATGTCTCCATGGCCAAAGCTCGGATTAACATGTCAGAATGTATAAAGCCTCAGAGGCCCGGGAAGAGAGAGAGGCACATCCATGGCAAGGAAGGAATAGGTGTTCTCAATATCAGCGCAATGTGTCAGACAAGTCAATAGGCTCCATGAAGGTGTCAGAAATACAAATGAGAAAATCAGGTGTTAATTGTATTCAGGTACACAGGAATTTCAGCAACTGAGATGTTGACAGAAGAAATTGTGCTAATGCTGTTTACACCACAGGTACCTGCTCAAAGTGTGCGACATATTGTGGGGAGATGATGAGGATCGTTCTCTGCAGAGTAAAGGGGAACTAGGAGGAAATACTGAATCCCTAAAGGCCTGTCATGTGTATAAATCACTTCAGACCACTAGAGGGAAAGCTGCTTATGGAAGTTTTTGTATAGAGTAAACAGAGGTGCCAAACGACTAAAATAGACTAAAATTGTTAAAAATTCTTGGAAGGCAGCGGTGGACTTACCTCCTCCAAGCAGACGTAAAAACTGTCAATTTCAAAAAGACATACATTTTATTGACATACTCCCCAAAGTGTTGCAACACGTTTCGCAGGTATGACCTGCTTCATCAGGCAATAAACAGGGGTATAAGTAACAGTAAATGCTCAGGGATGCACCAGGCGCCTCTGTGACAGGCTCTTTTGCATAGATAACTAACTCTTCCTGTACTGGAAACAACATTCGACTTATGTCTCTGCTCCTAATGTTTTATTTGTTAGCTGTACAACGCATAGAAATCATTATATCATATTTTTTTTTTTTTGCTTCAGTATCTCTTTAACACTGCCCTCATTCTCCAAGAGGTACACTGCCACACACTCAGTTTAAACCAGCTTAAGTGTCCAACTGAAAAGGAACAGGCTTCATTGCAACGCTCTCAACGTTAGGATGGTTGACACATCAGGGTTTGAAAGAAAAAATGTATACAGAAGAAATTAGAAAAAGATTAAAGGACCACTATCATGAAAAAAGTAGGCAGTTAAAATATGACAGAACCGACAGGTTTTGGGCCAGTCCATCTCCTCATGGGGGATTCTCAGGGTTTTCTTTGTTTTCAACAGCATTTCCTGAACAACTGTTTAACTGCCAAAATAGTAAGATACCAGCCAGCCTCCCTACTCACTTGCACACAATTTGGTCAGTTAGAATTTGCAACTGCTGTTCAGGAAATGCTGTTAAAACAAAGAAAACTCTGAGTATCCCCCATGAGGAGATGGGCTGGCCCAAAACCTGTTGGTTGTGTCAGATTTTTACTTTTTTCGCGATAGTGGTCCTTTAAAGTAGAAAAGGGAAAAGCAGACTCAGAGAGCAGATTGTATAAAAGGAAGAGGAAAGGAGGAGCCCTGAGAAAAGTAAATGAAAGAAGAAAAAATGTAGAAAATCCAGATAGCTTATTGCTCTATGCAGAGATCTGATTTATGTTTATCGAGTACGAATGAAGCGTAACCACTTTACCCCCATGCGTACGAATTTCTCCGTCCCCTTTTTCCATCCTTTCACCCCCAGGGACGGAGAAATCCGTACTTTCCGCGCTCCCGCCGCTGCCCGCGCTCCCGCTCGCTCTAGCGCGCACTCCTGCTCGTAAACACGCCGCCGGCCGCTCGCCCGGAGATCAATGAACGGGAAAATCCATTCCCGTTCGTTGATCTAAGCCCCGCAATGATCCGCTGCTTCTCCGATAAGCAGCGCAATCATTGTGAAGAAAAAAAACGTTCTCAGCCTCCTAGTACTTCCTGCAAGCGTCCGGAAGGATGCTTGCAGGTCGCATTAAACAAAAAGTTACTGTTGCCATCTTGTGGCCAAATAGTAAAACTACACCCTAAAACATTTTTTACATACAAATAAATTAGTTTTACACTATAAAAATTAACTCCTTACCTCCCACACTCCCCATTTTTTTTTTGTAATTAAAAAAAATAAAATCAAATTCCAATTAAAAAAAATACATAAATAGTTACCTTAGGGACTAAACTTTTTAAATATTTATGTCAAGAGGGTATAACACTGTTACTTTATAAACAATGGGTTTGTAATTAGGGATGGACGCAAAACTGAAAAAAATGCACCTTTATTTCCAATTAAAATATTGGCGCCAAACATTGTGATAGGGACATAATTTAAACGGTTTTATAACCGGGACAAATGGGCAAATACATTTCAGGGGTTTTAATTACAGTAGCATGCATTATTTCAAAACTATAATGGCCGAAAACTGAAAAATAATAATTTTTTTCCCACATTTTTTTCCTATTTTCCCATTAAAACACATTTAGAATAAAATAATTCTTGGCATAATGTCCCACCTAAAGAAAGCCGAATTGGTGGCGAAAAAAACAAGATATAGTTCATTTCATTGTGATAAGTAATGATAAAGTTATAGACGAATGAATGGAAGGAGCGCTGAAAGGTGAAAATTGCTCTGGTGGTCAGGGGGTAAAACCCCTCAGTTGGGAAGTGGTTAATCCACCTTTTCTTGGAAGGACAAGTGTTAAGGGAAACTGTGGTAGGAGGAGTTTTAAGGAGTTGGTAGAACCTACAATGCCAGCTAGATAAGTTAAAGGACAATTGAAGCGAGAGGTGTATGGAGGCTGCCACATTTATTTCCTTTTGAGCAATACCAGTTGCCTGGCTGTCTTACTGATCCTCTGCCTCTAATACTTTTAGCCATAGACCCTTAACTAGCATGCAACATGTCAGGTGTTTCTGACATTGTCAGATCTGACAAGATTTTCTGCATGCTTGTTTCTGGTGTTATTCAGACCCTACTGCAGCCAAATAGACCAGCAGGGCTGCCAGGCAACCGGTATTGTTTAAAAGGAAATAAATATGGCAGCCTCCATATTCTTCTCACTTCAGTTGTGGCATCATCTTTGTGCTCCAGTTTTGAACAACCAGGTTCTGAGCCACCAGGCAAGCAAAATCTATGAAGTCAGCATTATGTAGCAGGGCCCATGAGTGTAATACGGGTGTTGGATTTGGTTACTTTCATTAAGAAGTATTCAACCATGGACCGATTCCACATAGGTAGGCGGGACCACCACATATGAGAATATTCGGCCAGCAGCTTTTTTGACCACAACACCAACATGCTGAGAATGATGAACAACCAACCTTGTGGGAGTAAGTGGCATAGAATTCCAGCGCAGAATGATTTTATATTGGATTATTTGAAGTGCAGAATTTTTTGGGAACTAAATATAACGAAAAATGTTTTTCGTGTGCAATAACACCAGTTTTAGCATCCTGCCCCCAGTCTGTTAATGTTTTGTTTACCGATCCCTCAGAGAAGTTGGCCAGAAATTTGTAGGGGGGGGGGGGGGGGGGGGGAGTAGTTTTATTTAGAAAATGTATTTCGTAATGATTGAGTTCTGTGTTCTGAAGGGCACCCTTCCTCTTGTTTCCTGAGACAAATGACTGGATGGGTGGAGTAATTGAAATAGGGATGCTCATAACCTCTCTGCGACCGCCAAATGCAGATTGGTGGCTGCAGAGTGGCTCTGTTGTTTTTCAGCGACGCCCATCTCGCACTGTACAGAGTGTAGTCTTGTCACTTAACTGTATGAAGGTAAAAAGGGAAAGAGGAGATGCTGGCACAGCAAGCCGTCTACCATCCAGGGAGGAGGGGGGAGGAGAAAGGCAACACAATCCAATGCAAAAGGGTATGTGTCAAGCGCCATGCATTCTCAGCGTGCTCAGGCCAAAGTAATTTGCAAACATGGAGGAAAGAGGAAACAAAGCGCCGGCACTGCTATCAAACACATTTATTCATGGCAGGATGGATAAAAACGCATATGTCCATGCAAGAATTTGTATAAAACAACACATACCGTTGGTATCAATTGGAAGGAGCGGTGGGTGCAAAAGGTGGTGGTGGTGCGGTGCACCGCACCACCACCACCTTTTGCACCCACCGCTCCTTCCAATTGATACCAACGGTATGTGTTGTTTTATACAAATTCTTGCATGGACATATGCGTTTTTATCCATCCTGCCATGAATAAATGTGTTTGATAGCAGTGCCGGCGCTTTGTTTCCTCTTTCCTCCATGTTGTCACTTAACTGTCCCTCGGAGGGGCTCGCAATCTAATCTCTGCCATGGTCACATGTCTATGTATGTGTAGTGTGTGCATCTTAGTCTAGGGACATTAAACTTATCTGTATGTAGATTTTTTTTTGATAAAACTTTGCCCTTTTTTTTAATAAAAAAAACTACAAATAGCAGCAGCAATAAAATACTTCCAAAAGAAAGCTCGATTTGTGAGAAGAAAAAGAGGTAAAATTCATTTGGGTGCTGAGTTGTGTGACTGAACAATAATCCAAAGTTGTGAAGTGCTGAATTGTAAAAAAAAAAATGGCCTGGTCACTAGAGGGTATAAACCTCTGGTCCTCAAGTGGTTAAAGGTAACTCCGAGAGCTGGGAATTGCAGATTCGGCTATCTCGATTTAGACCTGTTCTGGCAAACCAGGAGCTGTCTGATCCCAGTGCCTCCCCTTGAAGTATTTTATCATGCTGGGGGCCTCCCCAAAAATTCCTGAAAACTAATAATAATACAAGTAGAGCATAAACCATATATGCCTAGTAAAAAAAGTGTTTAGAATCCGGGGCAAAAAGGGTTTTAGGGGTGCCAATCAGGGCCAGGCAGAGGTGAGAGAGGCTCCAGCCTCAGGGCGCAGTGTAGGAGGGGGGCGCACAACTCACTCAGCTATCACTCCCCTATTGTGTTTGAAGCAGAGAAAAATAATAAAAAAGGGGGTACATGGCAGTGACTGCAATCAGATAACTAGAGATTAACCCTCCTGGCGGTATAAAAAAATACGCCAGGAGGCAGCGCGGCAGTTTTTTTTTTATTTTATTTTTTCCATATCATGTAGCGAGCCCAGGGCTCGCTACATGATAGCCGCTGCTCAGCGGCATCCCCCCGCCCTCTTCGATCGCCTTCGGCGATCTCCGATCAGGAAATCCCGTTCAAAGAACGGGATTTCCTGGAGGGCTTCCCCCGTCGCCATGGCGACAGGGCGGAATGACGTCACCGACGTCACTGACGTCGGGTCGTCATTGGGAGTCCCGGGCCACCCCTCGGCGCTGCCTGGCACTGATTGGCCAGGCAGCGCACGGGGTCTGGGGGGGGGGGGGGCGCGCGCCGCACCGTATAGCGGCGATCGGGCGCGCGGCGGCGGCGATCAGGGTGCTGGCGCAGCTAGCAAAGTGCTAGCTGCGTCCAGCAAAAAAAAAAATTAAACAAATCGGCCCAGCAGGGCCTGAGCGGCACCCTCCGGCGGCTTACCCCGAACTACGTTCGGGGTTACCGCCAAGAAGGTTAAGGTGTTTGGGTGTTGGGTGCCCTGGGGCGCCTCTTAATCTAATAGCAATCAGTGTATAACAGCTGGGATGGGAGGAATGGAGCTGCACAATTTGGGGTCTCAGTCTTGGGTGCTGGAGGAACTTGTCCCGGCTTTGGTGGCAATTTGATTAAAGCGGACCCAAACCAAACATTTTTTTAATTAAAAATATTTAGTTACACCACTCTGACACATACAAAGATAAATAAACACTCCTTCAAACCTATGATCATTTCAGTGCATTCTTTTCACCCTTCTCTTTTCATAGCTAGGGTTATACTGGGGGCAGCCATTAGCAATTCCTCCATTGCCAGACACCATCTACTCCACCAGTTTGCCGGAAAAATCCCGGCAATTTGAAAGGAAGGGAGGGGTTCCTCCAATAAATGTAAAATATTTTATATTTGTTGTCATCATGCAGCTGAAAAAAGGCTGCTATTTATTATTATAATTTAGAAAATAGATTTTATTTCTGAAATCTTGTATTTTTAATTTGGGTCCACTTTAAAGTCATCATCACAACATGGTAAGCTAAAACTACATACACACGTCTGACTTTAACAAATTGCTGGTCCTCAGACCCGCCCACGGGGCGGCCGTTCTGATGACAGTTTGCTGGTTTTTATTATGAATACAGAACTTAAACTCCAGGTACCAGTGCTTTCATTGAAGGGGTTATGGCCAGGCGCATCATCAGACAGTTATATCCGTGGCTCGTTCCACAGATATAGTTTGTGGTGCCATGGATGGTTTGCTTTGGGGTGCCCAGCCCCAAAAGTTGCCAGGTGAAAACCTCTTCTCTCTAATAAGAGCACAATTTTTGCTTGCAAAGATAAATCTGAGCAAACCGCATAGTGCTACATTTAGTGAAAATCAAACAAAGCATATCATCAAAAACACCTGTAGGAGAAAAACATTTTGAGCTTGTTTTTCCATCGCTGGACCTCCGTGGACTTCTTAGTCATTGAGTCGATCATGAACTCCTTTATACGAAAGTATTTCAGAACCAAATGTGAGGCCGTCTGTGTGACAGCTGAGCCTTTGCTGAGATCTGATCCTGCTGAAATTTGGTCATGCAACAGGACAATAACTCCAAGCACACCAAAACTATGGCAGAAAGGTTAAAAGAAACTTTATACGGTTCTGATCCAGTTCTGTATCATGCCTGAAGAAGAAACTTAAAGCCAGAGCTAACAAGGAAATTGTGTACAGTTAGTCATTAATGGTATGGCATAAACAACTTTTGTTGTTATGTCTTTGACTGGACCACTGCAGCACCTCAATTCTTTTCAAACTCCAGACCTTAACTCAATCAAAACCCTGTGGCCTGGCCTAAAAGTGGATCCGAGATAAACTTTTACTCATTGCATAATTGTGTTCCTTTCATATAGTTTATAGGGCGTTCCTAAAGCCAAATACTTTTTTGTTTTAATACTCGAATTCCCTATAAACTAAACAAACCTTACCCACAGCTCTTTTTGTGCCTTGGCACTGTAGCAAGGGCTTATGGGAGCTCAGTCTGAGCAGGAGGAGGAGGAGGTTACTAGCAATTGATTTCAGAGGCAGAGAGGATGAGGGAGGAGGAGAGGGGAGTGAATTTACACACAGGCAAGCTGATAGCATCTCCAGCCCTCAGCCTGTGACAATGTGACAAACAGAACATGGCTGCCCTCATTGTATCACAGGAATAAATGAATAAATAATCATAAACTTTTGAAGCTGTTTGCAGCTAGATTTGCTGTGTAAAATATCTAAACTTTAGATAGACAAATTATTTGTTATAGTTAGTTTTTCATCTCGGATCCGCTTTAAGAGCCATGCATAAACAAATGGCCGCCATTCTCCATGAACTGAAGCAATGTTACAAAGAGTGGGCCAAAATCCCTCCAGAATGATGAGAGAGCCTGACTGTAATGAAGAAGAAAATTACTTTAAGTTATTTTTATTAGGTGGTTGTACAAGCTATTGAATAATGGGGTATACTTCAATTCTCCCAATGGATTGTCCATGTGTCAGTGAGCTGTTAGAGCTTTGTTGCCCACATGCGATAGTTTCTGGTGAAAATGTAGCACGTTCTGTATATGTGCGCTTAGCCTTTTTGTAGTACAGAACACAGGGCCGAGGCATAGGCTGGAGAGGCTCCAGCCCCAGGGAGCAGTGTAGGAGGGGGCGCACAATTCATTCAGCTGTCATTCCTAATTGTGTTTGAAGCAGAAAGAAATAAGAAAAGGGGATACATGGCAGTGACTGCAAGCCAGATAACTAGATATTAAAGAGAATCTGTATTGTTAAAATCGCACAAAAGTAAACATACCAGTGCGTTAGGGGACATCTCCTATTACCCTCTGTCACAATTTCGCCGCTCCCCGCCGCATTAAAAGTGGTTAAAAACAGTTTTAAAAAGTTTGTTTATAAACAAACAAAATGGCCACCAAAACAGGAAGTAGGTTGATGTACATTATGTCCACACATAGAAAATACATCCATACACAAGCAGGCTGTATACAGCCTTCCTTTTTAATCTCAAGAGATCATTTGTGTGTTTCTTTCCCCCTGCATCTCTCATGCACTGAAGTTTCAGGCTGCTCTTTTCTTCCTGCAAACAGCTTTGCCCTTGTCTGTAACTCCTCAGTATGTGAAAGCCCAGCCAGGTCAGAGGACGATTTATCCAGCTTGTAAAAGATAAGAGAAGAGAGAAGCTGCTCTAATCCTAAATAACACACAGGCAGTGTGCATAGAGGGGCCTGGAAGGGGGAGTTCATAGCAGAACCACAACACTGAAGAACTTGGCAGCCTTCCAGACACAGGCCGACAAGTCTGACAGGGGAAAGATACATTGATTTATTACAGAGACTGTGATAGCAGAAAGTGCTGCAGTAAGCCAGAACACATTAGAATAGCTTTTGGAACTTGTAGGATGATAAAAATCAGGATGCAATTTTTGTTACGGAGTCTCTTTAAGGTGTTGGGAAGGTTGTGGGCCCTGTGGCACATCTTAGTCTAATAGCAATCAGTGTGTGACGGCTTGAGTGGGAGGGATGGAGGGGCGCACTTTGGTGTCTCAGCCTTGGGTGCTGGAGGACCTTGTCCCAGCTCTGACAGAACAAGTGCAGGAGGTCTGTCCAATAAGCTTTCCTGAACTGCCAGCAGCAACCTGGATTGTTTGTTTTGTGTGACTATTCTCTTCTGTTCATAAATAGTTTTACATTTCTGGTTAGGGTGATTCAATGATTAAAGAGGAACTTTACCAAAAGGCAGTAGAGGGGGAAAAAAATCAATCTAGACATTGCAAAGTGAGAAGTTAAAACATAGCAGATAGATACCATTAGCCATATTTGATCCTCTGTGAGCCTGCAGGTCAGCAGCTGTAGTACTATAAACCCACTTCCTAACAATGTGATAGGCTTGAAGAGGAACTCCAGTGAAAATAATATAATAAAAAAGTGCTTCATTTTTACAATAATTATGTATAAATGATTTAGTCAGTGTTTGCCCATTGTAAAATCTTTTAAATCCCTGATTTACATTCTGACATTTATTACATGGTGACATTTTTACTGTTGGCAGGTGATGTAGCTGCTGCATGCTGTTTTGGCAGTTGGTAACAGCTGTAAACAGCTATTTCCCACAATGCAGCAAGGTTCACAGACGGGAAACTGCCAAAAGCATGTACTTTTATTGTTTCTTGTGGGAGGGGTTTCACCACAATATCAGCCATACAGCGCCCCCTGATGGTCTGTTTGTGAAAAGGAATAGATTTCTCATGTAAAAGGGGGTATCAGCTACTGATTGGGATAAAGTTTAATTATTGGTCAGAGTTTCTCTTTAAAGAAAACCTGTACTGAAAATAAAAGTCAAAATAGGCATACACAAGTCATACTTACCTTCCATGTAGTCTACTCCTCAGTGTCTTTCTCCATTCCTGCGTCCTATTTGTTCACTATGATCAAGGGAATTTTCCGTCCTCCATTTTGAAAATAGCCATTACCCCATAACATCTTTCTGGTCAGCACACCGTTAAACTGTAACATCGCTTACTTGAGCCATAGGGAAACATGGACATTGCCTGGTACATCAGTTTTCCTCTCAGCTATAACTGAGAGCAACTGATATTTTACTGACAGCAACTGATATATTTCAGATCTGACAAAATATTGTCAGAATTGGAAGGGATCATTGTCAGAAGAAAATGGTAAGCTTCTGAGAGGAACTGATGGCATGGTAACTATGTAATGTTCATTTGAAGTTACCTCACGTGTTTATTTTAAATATTTTTACTCAGTACAGGTTCTCTTTAAAGGTGTATATATGTGCACAGAAGGAGATACTGTTTGCTTGGCTGCTGGCAACAGCCGTTATTTCCCACAATTTAACAAATTTTAGGAAAATGTCTTGGCCATAGCAATAACATCACACTGTGGGAGAGCTTTGACTCCAATATTAGCCACACAGACATCCCTGATGGTCTATTAGAGAAAAGGTAAAGATTTGTCATTGGAAAAGGGGTCTCGGATACTGGTTATGAAATCCCCGGGCTATACAGGAGTCCACACCTGAACTGTCACAAAAGGGATTGAGTCCCAATCCCCCCAGGTGACAACCATTGCATGTATGTACCCACCTTTAGCCTATAGTTGTTAAAGTTGAGGCTATCTTATCAATAGTGTAGCAAGCATGCAGAGGCTCTGCGGATACAAACCATCAATATGGAGATTGGTAAAGGCAAAGAACCATTGCATGTCATGTAAATATAGTGCTGTTTTTGTTGTTAATTGTTGTTGTTTTGCCTTAGAAGCAGAGGGTAGCCTCCGCCTGGAGTGCACAGCCAGTAATACGAGCAGCACAGAGAGAGGAGGGTTAGCTAAGTAAATGTAGGCGAGAGCTCCTGCAATGTCGAGACGTTCTGGAACATATGCTTCCAATTCATGTTGGCTGAGTGTGCTGGTAATTGCCTTCTGCTGTCGGCTTGCAGGAACACAGAGCATTGTGGTGGCTGGCTTCTTGGGATATAGTAAGTGTTGCTGACAGGTTATTTGCTGCCTGTGTCCACCATGCACGTGGCAGATTGAAGCTCATGTGGCGACAGTATTCACCATCGCGGCCCTGGTGTCATGCCACAAACAGAAACACTTAATATGCGTTGTTATACTGCCTACATTCACACAATTAATGACTAACTCTTTACCACTGCACAACACATGATTTATCAGCGTATCGTTCCAAGCGGAGGTGTCACTCGTGACTGATTTAGTAAACACTTGTAATAATTGATACTACCGCGTATTAAAGAGTTCCTCCACTCATTTCAGTCTCAAGTGGACTGTTCAGTGGAATCAGCTGCTGACATACTTAAATCTGTTTGACTGAAAGCATAAGTTGAATGGGAAGAAAGGGTCATCTTCTCTCCATGCTCTGTATAGGTGTGCTGCACTCTCTTTTATTTTTTATTGTATCGCACAAGGTAAGCTTTTATAAAGCTACGGTCTTCCCATTAGTAACCTATGGCTGTGAAAGTTGGACTATAAGTAAGGTCATACGTAGAAAAATTGATGCTTTTGGACTCTGGCTGTGGATAAATCTACTGAGGGTTCCCTGGACTGCTAGAAGATCTAACCCAGTCAGAACTTCAAAAAATAAGGCCAAAGTGTTCACTACTGGAAGGGCTGATACTACTATTAAGCATCAAATACTTTGGTAACGTAATGAGAAGATCGGATACTTTGGAGAAATCCTGTTTTGCTTGGAAAACAGGATTTGTTTGGAAATTGATTGCAGAAGAAGAAGAGGACAGCAGAGGCTAAGATGGATAGACACGTGCAGCTATGAATATGCCTAGGCAACAGCTGAAAGAAACTGTGAGTGACACACATCTGGCTTGCAAAAATACACATGGTCGCAAAGAGTCGGAGTCAACTAAACAAATCAGGAAGGCGGACAAGGTAAACTAGGGCTCACTTAAAATACACTCTGTTGAAGAATTCTCATTTCGACTGATCATTTCTTTCTTTAATCAAACAGAATAACTAACCAAACAGAATAGAAGGTCTTATGGAGCATGCTTAAAATCCAAACTTTAATGGAACCATTAAGGTATAAACAGAGAAAGTGAGGTAGAAAAACCTGCATGACAAATCCACAAAAGGATAAGAAGTGCAGAGAATGTACAAGAAGAGTTTCGTGCTATATACAATACCTCATCAAGAGCAGATGAGCTCCACCAATAACTTTAACCTTAGAAGGTTAAAAAAAATCTGCTAACCAGAATTTTCACGCTTAAACATGTCTTATTGTGGAGGTGTCCAGTAAGTGACGTGCGAAAATACAGATATTCTTTTTGCATTCGTCGGTGACGAGCGAAAATACAGATATTCTTTTTGCATTCATCGGTGATGAGCGAAAATACCGATATTCTTTTTGCATTAATTTTCATGAAAATGTTAAATTCAACTTTCGAGTGAAAATGGCATTGAAAGTGATAAGTAATAAGTGATTTTTCGCAGTTTGCCCAAATTTTCACGCTAAAAAGCTAAACATTTTTATCACATTTTCACGCTAAAATAAACAAGTTCTCTCGTTAAAATAGGGATTTTTCATGTTTTCACGAATTTTTGGCATATTGTCAAAATAAAATGCATTTCTGTGAAAATTTTCATTAGTGAAAATTCACAAGCAACACTGCTTAGATGCCTTTCACGGGCCTGTTTTTAGCACTTGCACACTGGTTCTTTGTGATCAGAGGAGACCTGTGGCTCTATAAAGATTACTCCGCAGGCTTCTCCCATCAATGAAGAGTCCATGAGAGGACACACTATATTTCCAATAAAGAGACACTTTAATCTAAAAAAGTGCCCTTGGGAGGGGGAAGAATCTGGATCCTATCAAGGCTTCCCCATCCTCCTCTGTCCCACGGTGGTCTCGCTGGGCCCCTCCAAAACCGCAGCCGACTATTTGTCGTGCTTTGGCGCAGGAGCAGTAGCCCCTGCAATATTCTAAATCGAAAATGCAAGAGTTTTGCAAATTTGTGCACAATTTTTTTTTAGCGCCCTCCGGCGCTCCACTGCACGCTTTTTTTTTTTTTTTTATCTTTTTCAGAGTGATTTTTTAATTCACTCCCTGACGTCAGTCAGAAAGTGAACTCTTTGACCCGGAAAATAATAAATACAATGTATTTATTCTTAAAAACGTTGAGGTGAAATCGCCTCAAAAATAGTCCACGCACCGCTTTGCTGAGCGGATCGGAAACAAACCGCCCAGATGTAAACTCTCTCATAGGTAATCATTGGACAAGCGCTTTTTGGGCGATTATGAAATTCGCCTGCCCTTGAAAAAATGCCAAAAACGCCCTAGATGTGAACAAGCCCTAAATGATTGATTATTTTCTGCTCATGGGGAGGAGCTTAAAAAGGAATTGTAATGACATATAGTAGAATGCAGTCAATTATTCAGCTTTTACGGTAATTTTCTAGGTTTCAGCATCAGAAACACTTCCTATAATATATGCTGATATATATTGGTATGTAGCCCTGCGCTCCCGGTGAATGTCACAGCCTAGGCTGTTTAGCTTTTTTGGAATTCTCCACTCTGGGAAACCAGTTATGTTTTATATTCTGGCTTTACAATTCTCAGTAAACAAACTTTCCACAGAGTTAACCTGCCAGTACTAAAGGTGTTGCCGCCTGTACTTCATTTCAGAATGTAAATCAGGGTGAGGAAAGATTTTACAATGGGGAAACCCTGACTAAATAAGTGCTGAATGAATATTGTAAATAAAAATAAGCCATTTCATTCATTGTTATGTTCACCTCAGTTCCTCTTTAAAGGGAAGGTCCAAGGTGATTAAAAAGCAAAAATCTACTTACCTTGGGGTTTCCTTCAGCCTCTGGCAGCCATCCTGTGCCCTCGCTGCAGCTCCGGTGGCTCCCGGTCCGCTCCGGTGCAGATGCCGACCTCGCCAGTTCGGCATCTACTTGCGATTCAGCATGTGGCTTACTGAGTCGCACTGCGCAGTACAGTCCGGATGATGTCAGCACTACTCTGTGAGCCGCATGCTGAAGCGCAGTACGCATTTTGAACCGGAGGAGACCGGGAGCCTCCAGAGCTTTCGGGCGAGGGCACAGGATGGCTGCAAGGGGCTGGAGGAAGCCCCGGGTAAGTAGATTTATGCTTTTTAATCACCTTGGACCTTCCCTTTAATCTCATGGCATATTTCTTGGAAGGCTACTAGTAGGGGTGTCACAAAGTAACTGACCATGACAATTCATGTATTTTTGTAAAAATGTCTCCTCTGCAAAAATGAATAAGCATGAGCGTGCAATACATTTTTTTTCAAAGAGGTAATTTAGAGGATTTTGATTTTCGTGTGTGTGTGTTTATGTAGCCCAGAGAGGCCAAGAAAGGCCCAACTACCAGCCTCCCCTTTCTCTAATACAGCAGACTATACTTCAGATCAGGTGTTTTGTGACTACACTTGTTATGGGTGTTAAGATCATTATTATTATTTATTGGGTGTATATCGCGCCAACAAAGTATGCAGCGTTGTAGAATAAATAAGATTACAGACAATGATAACAAGGGTGACCGACAACACAATACAGATAATAAGCAATAAGATACACAATGCCAGATCATAAGCAGTAGTCCTAATATTACAAGTTCACATTATGCTGGGTAGAGAGCACTATCACGTTTGATACACAAGGGGGGAGGGCCTTGCCAAAGGCTTAGGCCTTGTTTCCACTTTGTGCGCTTCTATCCGCTTCTGTCCGCTTTTTATCAGCACATCAGTGTTACAGATTGATACATGTTGCTGAAAAGCGGACAGAAGCGCATAGATGGAAACGAGGCCTTACAGTCTAGAGGGAGGGGGTGGTGACACGAAAGGAGAGGGGCTGCATCGAGAGTTTCTCGGCAGATAGTTAGGGCATCGGCTGAGGTGGGGTAGGCCTTTTTGAAGAGGTGAGTTTTGAGGGCTTATTTGAAGAAGCGGTCAAGCCTGATGGGCAGTGGGAGAGCATTCCACAGGTTGTGGGCAGCTCTAGTGAAGTCTTGTAGTTGTCCATGGGAGTGCGAGATGTGTGGGGTGGTTAGGAGGAGGTTGTTGGAGGTGTGAAGGGGGCGGCTAGGTGTATCTGCTGACCAGGTCCGAGATGTAGGTTGGGTAGGACTTCTGAAGTGGGTTGGGAGCCAGTGAAGGGATTTGCATAGAGGAGTCATGCAGGCAGAACAGTGGGTTACACTTGTTTTATGACCCTCGTGAGATGGGCTCCTGAGATCACCAAGGGGAGGTAAGGGAAGTGGTGTGAACAATCAGGGAGCGCCCAACTTATAGTATAGTTACACCCCAATATGTGTGTGTGTATATATATATAGAGAGAGAGAGAATATGAAATAATGAATTCATTGAAAAATTGTGCTCTTGGAAGTAAAATGGCAGTCGTAGAAGTGGGGCGGAGCTAGTCTTCACCTCCTATGACCTGCTCAGGAATACCCAAAAAGGCGAGAATTCTCATGCAGCTCAGATGTCCATCGTTTTTTTAATGGCGGGCACAGGTCACCTGACCACTGTTGTAAACCCTTATCCCTATCCTGTTCCTATTCTGTAAGCCCTTATTCCTATCACTTTTTCTTCTAGGGAATATTTTCACGCTTTATCTATAAAATGTCTTTTAAGCCACCAGCATGCAAGAAAATAATTTTTACAGGACTTTTTCACCTCCGTATTTTTGGGCACTTTCTCAGTTGCAAAGTGCTGAAAAGTTATTTTAAACAAAAGATGAAAAATGATCTCATAGGAGATAAAAAAGAATTGAGTGAGGGCGATGGGGCCTGATGCACAGCAGTGCGGTTAGGTAAGCAATTTTACCATTACTAATGCCGGGGGAGCACTGCACGTTAACCCTTTAGTGCCATTACCAGGTTCACACACGCGTTGCTACGGTAAGGTGCAGTGAAATGTGCACTACCATAGGGATATGCATGTTACCGTGGTAACACCTGCAACACTAAAGAGTTTTAATTTGTGTTGCCTCCATAGCATTAGTAATGGTAAAATGCCCATGTGCTCCAAGCACAGGGCAACTGTACCGCGCTGTTGTGCATGAGGTCCACAGTGTGCCTTAGTGTGTATGTATATGTGTATATATATATATATATATATATATATATATATATATATATATATATATATATATATATTCAGTGGGTTGCAAAAGTATTCGGCCCCCTAGAAGTTTTCCACATTTTGTCACATTACTGCCACAAACATGAATCGATTTTATTGAAATTCCACGTGAAAGACCAATACAAAGTGGTGTACACGTGAGAAGTGGAACGAAAATCATACATGATTCCAACCATTTTTTACAAATCAATAACTGCAAAGTGGTGTGTGCATAATTATTCTGCCCCCTTTGTGCAGTGCAGTCAGTTGCCTATAGACATTGCCTGATGAGTGCTAATGACTAAATAGAGTGCACCTGTGTGTAATCTAATGTCAGTACAAATACAGCTGCTCTGTGAGGGCCTCAGAGGTTGTCTAAGAGAATATTGGGAGCAACAACACAGTGAAGTTCAAAGAACACACAAGACAGGTCCAAGACAGGTCAGGGATCAAGTTATTGAGAAATGTAAAGCAGGCTTAGGCTACAAAAAGGTTTCCAAAGCCTTGAACATCCCAAGGAGCACTGTTCAAGCGACCATTCAGAAATGGAGGGAGTATGGCACAACTGTAAACCTACCAAGACAAGGCCATCCACCTAAACTCACAGGCCGAACAAGGAGAGTGCTGATCAGAAATGCAGTCAAGAGGCCCATGGTGACTCTGGACGAGCTGCAGAGATCTACAGCTCAGGTGGGAGACTCTGTCCATAGGACAACTATTAGTCATGCACTGTACAAAGTTGGCCTTTATGGAAGAGTGGCAAGAAGAAAGGCATTGTTAACAGAAAGCATAAAGGGGTTCTGTGGGGGTTTCTGAAGATAAAAACTGCAACTTACCTTGGGCTTCTATCAGCCCCATGCAGCGGTAATGTCCCACGACGTCCTGCTCCCATCCGCCGTTCCCCGCAGCCGGCACCGGGCTATTATTCGTCTGACATACAGACGAATAATGCGCGTTGCCGTTCCTCCGCTCGCGTCATCTGAGGCTTACTGCACAGGCGCAGTACAACGGAGCCTTGTACTGCGCTTGCGGTAGCGAGCGGGTGCGCGGCCACTGTAGCGCAGCCGCAGTTGCATCCCATGCCGCTTAGACCGGGGCCGGCGGCGGAGAACAGCAGATGGGAGGAGGACGGCGTGGGACATTACCGCTGCACGGGTCTGATAGAAGCCCAAGGTAAGTGACCGTTTTTTTCTTCCACAATCCCCCACAGAACTCCTTTAAGATAGATACAGACACTACATTACGATCGTCTGGAATGGCGGTTGAGAGATTATTCCTGAGATCAATATTAGAAACAATAGCTGTACAGATGTGCTGCTTGGTTACAACCAAGCAGTCTATTCCTGTCTTGACAAATGATCATTTCTAGTGACGAAAGTCTAGTGTCTATAGACTCTATACGGCCTTTCAGATTTCATAATGCAGTTTGAATAGAATTGTCATAATTGCTAGGTGCTGAATGGAAAATCTATAATAGAAGGGTGCAACGGCATGGCCGCAATTGCAATCTTAAAATGCGATTGTGCATTTGTTTACATTTACGCTTGTACAGTGATTATTGATTAAATGAAATCGCAATTGTTTAATAAATGCTTCATGCAGCGCATTTGTGATTTACAGAAATTGCAAACGGTGCAGTGTGGATAATCCCATAGGGATACATTGTTCACAACGCTTCACTGATCGCTGGTGATCAGCAAGGGATTAAAGGACAACTGTAGTGAGAAGACTTCGGAAGCCACCATATTTATTTCCTTTTAAGCAATACCAGTTACCTGGCAGCCCTGCAGGTCTATTTGGCTAAAGTAGTGTCTTAATCACACCAGAAACAAGCATGCAGGTAATCTTGTCAGCTCTGACAATAATGCCAGAAACACCTGATCTGCTGCATGCTTGTTCAGGGTCTATGGCTGAAAGTATTAGAGGCAAAGGATCAGCAGGAATGCCAGGTAACTGGTATTGATTAAAAGGAAATAAATATGGCAGCCTCCATAAACCTCTCACTTCAGTTGTCCTTTAAGAAGTCCCGTTTGCAGTTTGCCACAAGCCATGTGGGGGACACAGCAACCATGTGGAAGAAGGTGCTCTGGTCGGATGAGACCAAAAAGGAACTTTTTGGCCAAAATACAAAACGCTATGTGTGGCAGAAAACTAACACTGCACATCACTCTGAACGCACCATCCCCACTGTCAAATATGGTGGTGGCAGCATCATGCTCTGGGGGTGCATCTCTTCAGCTGGGACAGGGAAGCTGGTCAGTTGATGGGAAGATGGATGGAGCCAAATACAGGGCAAACTTGGAAGAAAACCTTTTGGAGTCTGCAAAAGACTTGAGACTGGGGCGGAGGTTCACCTTCCAGCAGGACAATGACCCTAAACATAAAGCCAGGGCAACAATGGAATGGTTTAAAACAAAACATATCCATGTGTTAGAATGGTCCAGATCTAAATTTAATTGAGAATCTGTGACAAGATCTGAAAACTGCTGTTCACAAACGCTGTCCATCTAATCTGACTGAGCTGGAGCTGTTTTGCAAAGAAGAATGGGCAAGGATTTCAGTCTCTAGATGTGCAAAGCTGGTAGAGACATACCCTAAAAGACAGGCAGCTGTAATTGCAGCAAAAGGTGGTTCTACAAAGTATTGACTCAGGGGGCCAAATAATTACGCACACCCCACTTTGCAGTTATTTATTTGTAAAAAATGTTTGGAATCATGTATGAGTTTCGTTCCACTTCTCACATGTACACCACTTTGTATTGGTCTTTCATGTGGAATTCCAATAAAATTGATGCATGTTTGTGTGGCAGTAATGTGACAAAATGTGGAAAACTTCAAGGGGGCCGAATACTTTTGCAACCCACTGTGTGTGTGTGTGTGTATGTATATATGTATATATATATATATATATATATATATACATATATATATATATATATATATATGTATATGTATGTGTGTGTGTGTGTGTGTGTGTGTGTGTATATATATATATATATGCACACATATACACTGTACTGTTTCTTGATAGCTCCCTCCATATATGTATGTTGTTTCTGTTTGTTTTTTGGGGGGAAGGATGGATTAAATTAGTTACATGCTCTGCAGATACAACAGAAGTCAAAGAAAGTAAAATAAATAATATTACATTTAGCCGGAGGCTCTGTAAAAATAGGAGCCCAAATAGCTTTGTGACGGGTGAATAGTGTATTATTCTGTATATAAACGACGCTAAAAGCATTTTTGGAACGTCTGAGCTTTAAATGGGGAGCCGTTCCCGTCCTGATAATACACCATTGTGTAACAGGTAGGAATACATTCAGGCCAGCAGGCCCAACAATGACATATGAGGCTATAGAATGATACACGAGATTATTATTACTATTATTATAACAGACTGTTACTGCAGAACCATAGAGCTGCTCTTAATTATGTTCTACAATGGAGCCTTGTGCTGTATCGCTCCTAGATGTGGAATCATTGTTAGAGGTTGAAAAGATGAGATCTGTCCATTGAATTCATGCAAAGAATAAAAGAAAAACAACATGCTCAGAATAGCCAAGCCTATATAAAGGAACACTACGGCACACCTGTCATTAGAGGAGTCCGCCATCCTGACCTCCTTCTAGCTTTAATCCTGATCCTTTGTAGGAATAGCTGAACATTTTTACTTTTTATTTTTGTGGTTAAAATGTATATTATTTTTGCCAGAGTCAGACGTTTTGCTCCTCAAGTGCTTCTTCCCCTGCAAAGGCCTCCACTGGCCCGACTGCCCATTTGTGCATTGGATTAGTTCAAACATTTAACTGTACTCTACAAACCTCTTCACAACATGCTTTCACCTCCATAGGTCTCTTCACCAAGGTGGGGTTCACACTACCCCCAGCCACAAAATGTATGGTTCCATATGCAATAAACCTTTTCTCCCGAGTTTTCTTAAAACGCATTTTAAGCCACCAGGAAGCAAGAAAAAAAGTAATTTTGATGGTACTTTTTCACCAACTTTTGGGTATTTTTCAATTATAAAATGCTGAAAAGTTAGTTTAACTTCTTCCGGACCGCTGTAGTATAAATCTACGTCCGGCGGGTGGCGCTGCGGTTCTGCCCGGACGTAAACTCTACGTCCCATTCACCGCGCGCCCCCGCCCGACACCGCCACTCTCGCCACTTTCCACCCGCCGCAGTTAGCTGCCCTGCCGTCTCTATGACGGCAGAGCACTGTGAGCCGGGCAGAAGCCGCTTTCATTGGCTCCTGGCCCTGTCATTCCTGTAAGCCAATCCCATTGGCTTACATTGAGCGACAGGGTCAGGAGCCAATGAAAGCGGCTCCTGACCGACGCACAGCGCTCTGCCATCATAGAGACGGCAGAGAGAGCAGCCTGCGGCGGGGACAGAGCGGCGTGACCGACGGATTATTGCGGCGATTCGTCGGGAAGCGGCGTTTTAGTGTACCAGCAGCCTCTGGTCCTTAAGGGGGCAGAGGCTGCTGGTACCAAAGTGGTTAAAGAGAAGATGAAAATGATATCCTAGGAGATAACACTCAGGTGAAAAAAAGTTAATTGCATATGGGCCCTTGGCTCATATGCAATTAACTTTTTCTTTGGAGTTTTTCACTAGGAGAAAAGTTTACATTTTCTATGTAGAATAACCTTTCATGCACTTTGCAATTGAAAAAGTACCAAAAAGTAGGTGGGAAAAATGCCATCAAAACTATTTTAGTTGTTTTCTGTAACGATCGGTGTCAGCACACAGAGTGTATCTGATTATTGGTGATCTGCAGTATCACCAATAATACAGACGTATACCTGATTTTTAGTAATCTGCAGAATCACCAATAATACAAATATGACTAACCTCTGGACACCTTGCAAAGTGTAAGTGTTTGGGTGCAACAGTAACTTTAATAGTTTGACCAGACCTCACCAGAGGGGCTGGTGAGGTACTATCAGTACACTAAGCGTGCACTAGCGTACAAGTTCCAGCAGGCTGGAGAGTACAATAACAAAGAGGCTGAATCTCCCGGGGGGGGGGGGGGGGGGGGGGGCGGGTGATTCAGATAGTACTGCAGGCACGAGAACACCTGTGGGGCGGGTGACCCAGACTGAACAGTAGCCTAGGAGATACAATAATACTACAGTGACAGATAACCTATAAGAGCAGGTAATAGGGGCTGTACTGCAGCTTTAACAGAACGGTTCCACCAGAGGGGCTGGTGTAACTAGTACCTCACCAGTGGCGAGGGCCCACTGGTGAGTAGAATGGTCAGGCAGGCAAGGTACGGCAACAGAGAGGTAAGTAAATACTGATTACTCTCTTGTCTCACGATTTTGTAATCAGGCAGAGGTTCAGCAACAGGAGGGTACGTATCAGTATAGAATCGTGAGGCAAGAGAGTAATCGGTAATCAGGCAGAGGTTCAGCAACAGGTAGACAGATGGGCAGAAGTACAGGATCAGATTCAAAGTCAGAGTGCTAGCCAGAGTCGTACACAGGAGATCAATACAATAATAATATCCTGGCCTGGGTGTGAAATCCTTGGCAACAACACCTCGGAACTAGTCTAACAAAATAACAATAACAAGACTGTAAATTCCTAAGCTTGGTGTGAAATCCATAGCATCAACACCAGGGAACTACCTAAGGTCTGCGCACTCACACGCAAGTATTCACGACAACAGACAAAGTAGCAATGCAGCCCGGAGGCTTATGAAGCAGAGGAGACCTCACTGGCACGCCCCCTTCTCATCAGTCAATCCTGGGCGCCGTGGGTCTTCTCTGACGTCAGCCAACCAGCAGGTCAGCTGACGGGCTTCCTATCCGCATAAAGCTCCCGTCTATGCGCGCACCCGTGCGCTATGGCAGCCCCCTGCACGGGAGAACGTTCCGTCCTCGGCATCCTGCACGCCGAATAGACGGATGGCCGCATGGAGGCAGCTGCGGCGGCGGTGCTGTTCACCGCAGCTGCCACGGATATTACACTGAGCTTTTTTAATATGTATGTCAAGAGGGTGTATTACTGTTATTTTTACCTATGTGTGCTAATTAGTGATGGACACAAAACTGAAAAAATACACCTTTATTTCCAAATAAAATATTGACGCCATACATTGTACTAGGGAAATATTTTAATTGTTGCTATAAATGGGACAAATGGGTAAATACATTGTGTGGCTTTTATCCAGAGTAGGACATTTTATTTGAAAACTATAATGGCCGAAATTTTAGAAATAATGATTTTTTTTCCATGTTTTTCTTATTATTCCCATTAAGATGCATTAAGAATAAAAAAAATTCTTAGCAAAATGTACCATCCAAAGAAAGCCTAATTGGTGGCGAAAAAAAAAAACAAGATCTATGTCATTTCAGGATCTCTGCTAACTTAGGAGTTTTTCTTTCTCTTTCTACACAATTTTAGTTTCAATTTAAGCACAATATAAACAGTTGCAGAACCAGTTAGTGATCACTTGCATAGAAGGGTCTGAAAAACTATTTAAACAAACCATGATAACAACCATGTTTTCAACAAAATTTGAAAGCATATTATAAAAAAAGGGAGAGACCATATTTAAAAATGAATTTCAGTCACTGATAAAACTAGGGAGATACGGTTACTTGGCACATCTCAGAATTCTTTGATGAGGTGCATCATAGCATTCGGCATTCCGTGAGACCAAGGCACTTTGAATAAGTATTTTAGGATTTTCTTGGGAGAAACTTGATTCTGCTAACCGGAGATATTTACCTTTCCAGTCGATAAAGTTTCAGCCTTGTTCTGGATCAGAGACACCCTGGGAGTGTCTCTAAATCAACATGTATTTTCAAGGACTGTGTCGCCTGAAAAGAGAGACTTATTGGAAAATATATAATTACCGATACACTTTCGCTTCATTGGTCCCATAACATTGCTGTTGAAATACAGTAGACTGTGCAGGCTGATTTAATTTGTATTCCAGAAGTTTCAACGTTTCTTGATGATTCTGAAGTTATTCATAAAAAAGCAAAAACAAAGCCTCACTCTGACACCATTATGAATTACTTTGACCAATGGAAGAGCCGTACTCAGAATTAACCTCTGTATGTAACCAATCTGTATCTTTTTGGGATGTGGGAGGAAACCTGCCCATCCAGCTCTCTATGCTCTGTAGGCTGGTGACGTCAGCATTGCTCTGCCAGCCCAGAATACTTGTGGTATGGTTTGGCAGGCATTGGGTTTGCAGGTTTGGTGGAGGGTGGAGTTTAGGGCACCAGAACTTCTGTGCCTATGGGCTCTCGGGATGTAAATCTTGCCCTGCTCTCCTGCTTCTTCATAGTATTGGCATTCAAATTCACCATAGCGAATAAGAAACATCTGAATATTCCTGATCAGGCATGGGCTCACGGGTAATTACGAGTGTCTAAGCACTCGAATTCGTGATTTAAATGAGCCTTAATTACCTCAGGTGTGCAGCGGGGAAATAAGGGGTTATTTACCCATAAATCCTAGGTATGTCGTGCGCTCCAAATAGCTTGCACGCGTCCTATTAGACGCGTTGCAAGCCTCACCACCTTTCACTTCCTCCTTCCCGCTTGGAGGACATTTGCATAGTGAGGCTTGCCACGCATCCAATAGGACGCATGCAAGCTATTTGGAGCGCACGACATACTAAGGACTTATGGGCAAATAACCCCTTATTTCCCAGCCGCATACCTGAGGTAATTAAGGCTCATTTAAATCACGAATTCGAGTGCTTAGACACTTGTAATTACTTGTGAGCCCATCACTGTAACTAATTACCTCTGCTTGGCACCGAACAAGCATCCAGGGTCAGGAGAAGTTCATTGACTTGCATGTCATGGGGTGTGTCACGTGACTCCAATACGTCCTCCTTCCAGACTTGACACTCAAGTCCGTTAACTCCTCCTGATCCTGTTTGCTTGGTCAGTGCTGAGCAGGGGTAATCGGGAGTATTCAGGTGTTCTGAATTCACAATGCCGAATTTGAACAGCAACAACATTTGTATACAAAAAGAAAACCTCCTTGCTTTAGACTGCAGACTGACTTGCATGGACCTGTTGAGATTGTCCTAACACCTTTCTCTTTTTTGAGCAGTGTAGCGTGACATTGGCAACGTATGTCTTTATCAGTCCGGCAACACACATGCAAAATATTCTAATCATGTTTTTTTAGATCATGAAATAAGAGCGCTGTGTCTTTCTGTTGACCAGAATCCTCACACCGGCACGGCAGGCTCACTTCCATTGGCTTGTCATGTTCGCTAATTAGGAATCTGCCGCACGGTTCACCTTGTTAATTAAAGGGGCTTGCACACACAAAAGGCCCCCGGCACCGCGATGGAACAGCCTTGCTGTACTGCCCTGAGATAACTGCTGCCTGTGATGTGAAAGGCCTCTCTCATCTACCTTCCATTTTTTTTTTCTTACTTGAAATGAATAAATCATTGAGAGAGATTTTTTTTTTCCTGGCGGAGTGAGAATGCAAGATTTCACATCTTTTGTAAGATGCAAATTATATGTGATCAATAGGATGGGACGATTCCCCGCATTGTGCTTAGCAGACTCCTTAATTTATGGCTTGTCACTTGGCAATATAAAAGAAAACACAGAAGCATGGCTGGATATTTTTCATCCCCCAATCTAGCGGTTTTTATTTTTTTTGTATTTTTCTAGCCTTGATCTTCCCGGAAGAGTCGCATTTGTAGCCGTGTTTAAACTTGTGTTTTAAACAGCAGAGCTAAAGACTTTTTAAATTTTAAATAGGCTGGTAGCATGGATGCGGGCTGAGCTCAAGAACATGGAGGGAAGCTTTAGATAAATGTATTTCTTTATTTATAAAAGCTCATAAAAGCCATGTAGAATGGATTTCCTGTTTCTTTTAAAAGTGCCATTAAAGTAAACCCGTTATGAGAGAAACGTGGCGGATGCTGTGGATGACCTTCTTTCTGGCTGTGATAATGACCCTTTGGCAGGCCCGGATTTACATCACAGGAGCCTCCTAGACTTCACCCTCCACTAACATACAAACCACCGCCGAACCGCACGGCAAGTGTGCTGGCTGGCCCAGCTGTCCCTCTTCATTTACTTCTCTTGCCCATCATACGTAGCTACAGGTTCCCTTAGTATGAGGCAACCAGAGCCAGTGCCCCAAGTATTAGGTAGGTAGAATTGCCCCCGACTTCAAGGGATACTGTAGGGGGGTCAGGGGAAAATTAGTTGAAGTTACCCGGGGCTTCTAATGGTCCCCCGCAGGCATCCTGTGCCCATGCAGCCACTCACCAATGCTCCGGCCCCGCCTCTGGTTCACTTCTGGAATTTCTGACTTTAAAGTCTGAAAACCACTGCGCCTGCGTTGCTGTGTCCTCGCTTCTACTGATGTCACCAGGAGCGCACGGCGCAGGCACAGACTATACTGGGCTTGTGCTAGACATTCCTGGTTACATCAGTGGGAGTGAGGACACGGCAACGCAGGCGCAGTGGTTTTCAGACTTTAAAGTCTGAAATTCCAGAAGTGAACTGGAGGCAGGGCCGGGGCATCGGTAAATGGCTGAGCGGGCACAGGATGTCTGTGGGGGACCATTAGAAGCCACGGGTAACTTCAACTCATTTTCCCCGACCCCCCTACAGTATCCCTTTAACCACTTCCAACCATGAAATTGTGTGCTGATCTGTGCTGCGTGGGCTCTCCAGCCCACAGCACAGATCAGCTAGCAGCCAGGGCGATCAGACTTCCCCCCTTTTTTCCCCACTAGGGGGATGTCCTGCTGGGGGGGTCTGATCGCCGCCGGCTGCTTGCGCTTGCGGGGGGGGCTCTTCAAAGCCCCCCTCCGCAGCGCTTCCTGGCCTCCTTCCCCTTCCCTCCCTCTCCCTCCCCCTGTGAGCGGCGCAGGACGGATTTCCGTCCTGCGCCTGATGGGATAGGCTTTAGCCTATCAGATGCCGGCGATCCCCGGCCAATCAGAGGCCGGGGATCGCCGATCTCCTCTACGGCGCTGCTGCGCAGCAGCGCCGTATGCATGTAAACACCGGGGAAGATCTTCCCCGTGTGTTTACATTTACCCTGCGAGCCGCCGATCGGCTCGCAGGGTGGTCACGGAGACACCCTCCGTGAACTGACATGGAACGGCCGCTCATGCGAGCGGCCGTTTCCATGGTATACACTTCAGGATTCAGGGGCGTATATATACGCACTGAGAATCCGGAAGTGGTTAAAGTGAACCCGAGCTGAAAATAAACTGGCGAGATAAACAATTATATTTATCCTCCTACTCCTAAAAATGACTTTTTTAGTCATCCCAGGATTTTATTTTATATTTAAACATTTAGAAAGTAGATTGAATGTTTTGTTGTCTCTGCTCAGTTGCAGTCTATTAAGTGTCCCTAAATGAAAATACATGAACTATATTGACCCTTTCTCTCTCCCTCTGCTCTCAAAAATATGTAGAAAAATGTATTCTGCCAGGAAAACTTTTATGGCTGTAATTTGCTTATCAGTGATGTTTACTATATTCCTGACAAGGTCCTGACAAGACAAAAGCTGTCACTTCCATTCTTAAAAATTAACTCTTTCAGGCAGCAAAATAAAACAAGTAAAACACCCCGGTTGTTAATATGTTAAGTACTATACATATACATGTTTATCTCATCATGTCACATGTCACCTCGGGTACACTTTAAGGGAAATCTGGTCAAACCTCAGTGAGTGACCTCTCATTAATACTCTGTTCATAACTCTGCATAGTGAAGGGAGAGGAGTGAGCTGCTTTTCCATCTTCGGGCACCTGTAGGCACATGCCTACAGTGCCCTGCCCTTTGATTACAGCGGGAGAGAGTGAAGACCACTAAAGTCAAAGGAAAGGCAGAGCAGCTTGTGCTGTTTTTTTGCTCCATGTGAGTAATTCAGAAAGAGTATAGATTACCAGGGACCTAGCTTTTTTTAAGGAGGTCAGCAATGTCTTCAAATTTCTCTCAAGTTTAGTTTAGTCTTACTTTTTTAGTTTCTTTGTTTCAAGTAGTACATATTGTTGTTGTTCAGTCACTATTCGGCCGTGTCCAACTCTTTGTGACCCCATTGACCACAGCAAGCCTGGCCTCCTATCCTCTACTACCTCTGGAAGCTTTTCCAAGCTCATGTTTGTTGCTTCCATGATACTATCTAACCATCTTTTTCTCTGCCGTCCCCTCCTGCTTTTGCCCTTGATGTTTCACGGCATCTGGGTCTTCTCCAATGAAAGGTTCATCGAAGAAGTAGAACATATAGATTACTACACCTCCCAACAACTATTTTGCGTTAAGAAAGACGAACACTTTAAGGCACGCCCCGCCACACCTCTAGCCATGCTCAGCCACACCCCTAGTCATGCATATCACAAAAAAATGTAGTTTTGTCATTCAAACCACACTGGTCATTTATATCATTAGTAGTTTCATTTTATAACATTTGAAAGTAAGACATATATTAATTTAAAGAATGGGAATAAAGTTTATAGTCAATTTAAAACATTTCTTAGGAGAAAAATACATGTATTTGCACAGATCTGTGCATCAGTCCTGAAAGAGGGATACATGAGGAAAAAAGAGGGACAGAGGGATTTGGTTCCCAAAGGGGGACTGGCACTCCAAAATTGGTAGAGCTATGGATCCTTAAAGTACTGTAGTGAAAAAACATAATGAATAAAATTGCTTATTTTTTTTACAATATTCATTTATAGAGTTAGTCAGTGTTTGTTCATGGTAAAATCTTTCCTCTCCCTGATTTACATTCTGAAATGTATCACTGGTGGTGACATCTCTAGTCCTGCCAGGTGATCTTTGTGGAATGTTCGTTACTGAGAGTTCTATGCACAGAGGGAGATATGGCTTGCTTGGCAGTTGAAAAAAGCCGTTATTTTCCACAATGCAACGAGGTTCACAGACAGCAAACTTTTAGGACCTTGGTCGTGAGATCACACTTGTGGGAGGGGTTTCACCACAATATCAGCCATACAGAGACCGCCCATTCCTTTAGAGTGTTTCCCTGCCATTCCTTGAAATTGTAAACTCACAAGGGCAGGGCTCTCTCACCCTTATGTGTCTTGGATTGTTGTTCATTTCATAGCTCACACTCTGTTATACATTGTATTCATCATGCTGCATCTGTCATTGTAACCACTAGTTCAGTATTTTGTACAGTGTCTATATTTGATGTATATCATTGTCTGTATCATTATGTACCCCTTATTTGTTTTCCCACGGAATATGCTGGCGCTTTCGAAACAATAATAATACTGACCCCGATGATGATCTATTCGAGAAAAGAAAACAATTTATCATGGGAAAGGGGGTATCAGCTACTGATTGGGAGGAAATTCAAACCTTGGTTAAAGTTCCTCTTTAACCTCCTTAGCGGTATGGACGCATTATTACGTCCATTACCGCCGGAGGTCGCCGCTCAGGCCCCGCTGGGCCGATTTGAATAATTTTTTTTTTTAAACACGCAGCAAGCACTTTGCTTGCTGCGTGTTTCACCCGATCGCCGCCGCCCGCCGTCGATCCGCCGCTACCCGCCGCGATGCAGGGCCCCCCCAGGTGAGACCCCGTGCGCTGCCTGGCCAATCAGTGCCAGGCAGCGCTGAGGGGTGGATCGGGTCTCCCTGTGATGTCACGACGTTGATGACGTCATGACGTGCGTCGCCATGGCGACGGGGGAAGCCCTAAAGGAAATCCTGTTCAAGAACGGGATTTCCTTATGGCTTACAGCGCCGGCGGCGATCGGAGGGGTGGGAGGGATGCGGAAGGGAGGGGGCATCATGTAGCTAGCGCTAGGCTAGCTACATGATTGAAATTTTTTTTTAAAAAAATAGAGCTGCGCTGCCCCCTGGCGATCTTTAATAGAAGGCCAGGGAGGTTAAATGGACCACTTTGCTTGAACAGATGTCATTTGGTATTGTCACAGATGAAATAATGGGTGAGTCGGTGACTGCCCATTGCGCTCCTCCTGCTGATACTCGGCTCACCAATGATGCCGCCTCCGGGTCCTCTGCTTGCTCTGCTTGCATACTTATCTCTTACTTCCAATTTGCCGCAGAAGACTCACATATACAGGCAACTGCTAGTGTCCAGTTACAGGAACTGAACTCTTAGCTCTCTTCTGTCTCCATTCACCTGGATAATAAGACTTGTCCATCGATATAAGGAAGCTCTGGTCAGTTCTCCTGACATAATACAGTACTAGGGCTGTGCTTCAATTTCATTATTTCTTGTATTATAAATGAAGAAAAAAACAACAATATGGCCCTTCCAAGACATGCCTGCCAGCCCACCAACCTGGAATGCAGGCTGGTGGTCTTACTAATCCTACCAATCAGCATGCCTTGGTCCCCTATGGATCATCAGTAGATGAAGGTGGGGACTGGGAGCCACCACAAACCATGCTCTTTGAGTGTCACCCTCGTCCAGTAGAAATATCTGGTAATAATTGGGGGGAGGTTTGATGTCTGTCTTGCACCTTCCATGAGCTGTAAGACCCTTCCAAGATAAATGAGGAAAGGGTCTTGTGCTGACCACTTACCCATTAATGGAAAGAGCAAGTAGAAGAAAAATATGATTAATTCTTGAAATATTTCATTTAAAGAAGAAGTCCCTGCAGTTAAAGTAAAGTTTATACCACTTAATGTAGTCAAGCAATCAGAACTTCTTTCTTGCTCGTGCCTTCTGCCATCGGTATTCCTCCTTCTCTTCCTGATTGCAGCTCGGATTTGCAGCAGAAAGTTGCTGTGGTGTTCACATTTATTTTTTCTAAAAAGTCTTGCCAACAATGATTAGCAATCCTGATGCTGGTTTATTTGAAAGCTGCGCCAGGAATCCTCAAATGATGTCATAAAACCCTGAGCCCCAGTGTAATTTTTTTTGTTTAAACATGAAAAGCTTAAATGCCATAAGCGATTAAAGGGTAATGAATTTGAGTTTTGTTACACACTACATACAATGTTCTTTCTGAAGCACGTACATTCTTCTATTTTTCTACTATGTAACCAACTGCCTGAGCTTGTTGCACCCACAGAACTGTCACAAAGGTGCCTCCTGTCTATTATACATGAAAACAAACCAAACCAAAGCAGAGCCGGGACAAGGTCCTCCAACACCCAAGGCTGAGACACCAAAGTGCGCCCCTCCATTCCTCCCACCCCAGCCGTCACACACTGATTGCTATTGGACTAAGAGGGCCTCAGGGCCCCCAACATCTTGAACTCTAGTGATCTGGCTTGCAGTCACTGCCATGTATCCCCCTTTATTATAACCTAACCCTGCTTTAAACACAATAGGGGAATGATAGCTGAGTGAGTTGTGCGCCCCCTCCTACACTGCGCCCTGAGGCTGGAGCCTTTCTCGCCTCTGCCTCGGCCCAGCCCTGAACCAAAGCACAATAAAGACTTTCTTTATAGATGACCATGAACAGGGAGGGGGCATTTAGTTAGTCAGCCTTACACAGGTCCTTCAAGCTTGATGGGAGCTGAAGACTGGAAAAGCAATGTAACTAAATCGCAGGGCTTGTTGGTGTGGGGCTGCATTGTTTGCTGTTTTTAGTTTGTGTTACCGTATCAAGCATGCAAATAGTGGAATCACATCTGAAGCTTTATAACCACAACTAGAGCAAAAGTGGTGCAAACAACCACAACTAGAGCAAAAGTGGTGCAAACGCGACACAGGTGGCTCATAAGAATTGTGACTTGATGCTCTAGGGCTTCTTTCAAACTGGAGGCTTCAAGCACACCTGATTCTATGCCTCTTGTGCTTTTAGCCATAGACCCTGAACAAGCATGCAGATCAGGTGCTCTGACTGAAGTGTGATGCTGCTCAGTAGACCCCGTCTCCAGACCAGCCTGTTCCCGAACGCTGGTGTATGCGGGGAGATGCAGCATTCCTGGCCACTGGTGCATGCCAGGAGCAGTAGCGTGCCCGGATGCTGGTGTATGCCGGGAGATGTAGCGAGCATGGCCACTGGTGCATGCCGGAAGATATAGCATGTCTGGCCGCTGGTGTATGCTGTGAGATGTAGCGAGCATAGACACTGGTGCATGCCAGAAGGCCCAGAAGATGTAGCGTGCCTGGCCACTGGTGCATGCCGGAAGATATAGCATGTCTGGCTGCTGGTGCATACCAGAAGTAGTGTGCCCGGATGCTGGTGTATGCCGTGAGATGTAACGAACATAGTTACTGGTGCATGGCAGAAGGCCCAGAAGATGTAGCATGCCTGGCCACTGGTGCATGCCAGAAGTATTGTGCCCGGATGCTGGTGTATGCCAGGAGATGTAGCGAGCATAGCCACTGGTGCATGCCAGAAGATGTAGCGTGCCCGGATGCAGGTGTATACCAGGAGATGTAGCGAGCATAGCCACTGATGCATGTTGTAAGTAGAGAATAGAGGCCCCTCAAAAAGCACCACTCAAAAAATCTATTGAGAAGCTGCTGACCTGCTTTTTCATTGGGAGTTATTGTTAACAAGATACACCATTTCTATAATATTATAGCAAGCATAGTCATCAGCATGGAGATGTTTTATGGGATGTTTTAAATGGTTTTAGAGTCATTATAAGGTTGAATTCCTGCTTTTTCTGACTAAATATGTATAATAAAGATTGTTTGTTATTTGTTACAATGATTTTTTGAGTGGTGCTTTTGAGGGGCCTCTATTCTCTACTTACAATATCTGTCTTTTTTGACCCCAGCACACTCATTAATATTCACAAGGGTGCGAACTAATTCCGTTTTCTTAATCCTAGCCACTGATGCATTCCGACAGATGTAGAGTGCCCGGATGCTGGTGCATGCCAGAAGTAGTGTGCCTGGATGCTGGTGCATACCAGAAGTAGTGTGCCTGGCCGCTGGTGCAAGCCAGAAGTAGCATTCCCGGATGCTTGTGTATGCCAGGACCAGATGTGAAGTTCCCGTCCGCTGGTGTATGCCAGTAGGTGTAGTGTGCAAAGCCACTGATGCATGCTGACAGATGTAGCGTGCCCGGATGCTGGTGCATGCCAGAAGTAGTGTGCCCGGATGCTGATGTATGCCAGGAGATGTGGTGTTTCTGTCCGCTGCTGTATGCCGGAAGATGTAGCGTGCCTGGCCGCTAGTGCATGCCAGTAGATGTAGTCTGTCTTACATCTTCCAGATGGACTATGCAATAATTACATGTCCCAGTATGCACTAGTGGCCAGGCCCACTACATCTCTCGGCATGGATCGGGCCAGGCATGCCACACCTTTCAGCAAACACCAGCTGCCAGGAACACACTGCACTGGTGGGCACTGTGACCTGCGGCTGTGCAGTAATGACAGCTGCAAGCTGGAAGCCTTAAATATGACACCTAAATATGAGGAGGAGGACAGGGACAGGCACATGGGTACACTAGAAATGTTTTATTATTATTATTCTTTTGGTGTGTACCACCAAAATCAGAACATTTTCTTTTCTATGAACCACTATTTATATATTTTTTTCTGAGCAATCTGTGGTAACGTTTTGCTATAGAACATCTTCAGTAACTATTGTGCTATCTGCCAACTCAGTCCCTTCTTGGTCAGATCTATCATTGCACACGCCTGAGGCCAAGTTATCGCGTGTTCAAGTAACTTGTCTCAGGTTTTCAAACTGTTAGCAGAGTCAGATCAGCGATCACAGTCTACGCGGTCTGCAGAAACAAGAGGCATGTGTTTATTTTTGTAGAATTCCCAGCATTACTCTTGGTACCATGGCTTTGTGTTGTCAGATTACCGTGCTGCTACAATAATGATACCAATGTTCAGGGGAGAACGGAACGAGGAGTTAGCATTTTCTGAATTCCAGCGCAATCAACAAAAAAATCTTTACTTCCAACATGTTTAATTTTCATAGCCCCCGTGTACCCATGTCTACTTTTCATAAACAAGCAATTTGACAAGCGGGGTTATAGAGATGGAGGCGGTGCCTGATGGGTGCATGGAGACAACTTTTATGACAAAACTGTTGCTTTAGAGATAAAGCCATAATATATATGAATAATTTTGATGAAAATGGATAGACAGATGCCAACAATAATAAATTACACTAAAAAACGGGAGATTGTGGTAGATCTACCTCCCAACAGATGACCTGATTGGTGTATTTCAACAAAAAACCCAAACTTTGATGAACTCTCCATTTTGCTGCAACGTGTTTCATGGGTCAAACCCGCTTCCTCAGGAAATAAGGGAGTTATAGTAAGTTTGTATTTTTGTGCCTACATGAATTAATTTGATTGCCAAAAGATTTGTAATACTGTCTAGCCAGTGATTTAGACACTGTAGCTCTAGACAGGCCTGACAAACTGCATCACCAATGCTTACCCGCCATCTTCATAATTCCATCCCTCTCCCTTGGACTTGCACCTCAGAACCCCCCACACCCCTCACACACACCTTTTGTGCCCCTCTCCCTTACCCCTTAGATTGTAAACCTATTTGGCAGGCCCTTCCTCCCAATGTGCTCTTTTCTGTCCCCATATGGACTTAATGATTCTTCTGCTTTATTTATCCCTACATTGTTACGTCATTTTTGAAATAATGCCGCTGTGTAGCATTGTTATGATGTCTAGGTATTATCAGTGAGATGCAAATATTTCCAACTTGGTGCAGGATTATATATGGTAAATTTTTATGCAAATTTATGCAGCTTGAAAATGGACCAATCAATTTAAACCTTGGTAAAACTTTAAAGAGAATCTGTAACGTCAAAACGTCCCCTGGGGGGTACTCACCTCGGGTGGGGGAAGCATCCGGATCATAATGAGGCTTCACACGCTGTCCTCCGTCCCTCAGGGGTGTCGCTGCGGCCCTCCGTACAAGATGACGTCAATATTTACCTTCCCGGCTCCTGTGCAGGCGCTCTGACGGCTGTCGGCTCCGAAGTAGGCGGAAATACCCGATCGCCGTCGGGTTAGCTCTACTGCGCTGGCGCAAGTTTCCGGCGTCTGCGCAGTAGAGCGGACCCGACTGAGATTGGGTATTTCTGTCTACTTCGGAGCTGAAAGCAGCCACAGCGCCCCCGCTGGAGCCAGCAAAGGTAAATATTGAATTTACAGTCGGGTCTGTCGCCGGCTGTTCGGAGGGCTGCAGCGAGAACCCCGTGGGACAGAGGACGGCGTGGGAAGCCTCATTAGGATCCGGAGGCTTCCCCCACCCGAGGTGAGTACCCCCCAGGGGATGTTTTTGATGTTACAGAGTCTCTTTAAAGCTGCATAAATGTGCATGCAAATTTACATAATCCTGCATGGACTCGGAAATATTTGCATCTCATTAATTATCCCTAATAATGTCCCTGTAAGGATCCCTCCTGTAGCGTATTCTGTCCGTTGCGGTGGAGCTGCAAACAGACAGTTCTGGCTAATCTGCTTGCATTCGGTTGTGCATTTGCAGTGGGTCTCATTGTCATTTGCAATCGCTCTGCAGTTCTGGGCAGCTCAGGATGCTGGTATCATTCCCCCAATTGCTTGTTGCAGTGGAGCTGCGGACAGATAGCCCTGGATTTCCTGCATGCATGTTGTTACATAATTCTGCATGCATTTCTTATGGGGGTCCTTTGCATTCACAGCCAGCTAGCAAATGGTAATCAAGCCAGCTCAGGATTGAGTGATTACCATTCAGCTGTGTGGAGATTTGCATACCTGCGTCCATTGGCTGATGCCAGCATAAAAGTCTGCCTCCCATTTTATACCCCGCCCGTCATAGTGGTCAGTACGCTGATTTACTGGGCACCTTGCTACTCTGTATAGTTCTGTTATTGTAGTTCTATGCAACCTTATTACTTGTGCTTTAGCTAGTTCTTGATAAATATATATGCAGAGTTGCTAATATATATTTATCCGTTAGTTGAGCTGTTTGCTATTTTTTTTATCATTGTGTATTGCCTAGTTCCATGCTTGATGGACGTTCGCTGCATCCGCAGTGGATCACACACAGGGGTACTTCTTCTCAGCGACCTGTAATGGCATGCGGCAGGTCTCTAAGAAGATGCAGCCAGCGGGGGTGAAGTTGTGGAGCACGGACCAATGGAGAAGCGCACTGTCCGGGACAGGTGAGTTGCTATACTGCAAAAACTTTGCAAGGGCCCATGGCAATTGCCCAGTTTTCCCTCTATGATAGCACCAACCTCAGTGAGCCTATCTACTAGGTATCGTATAACAAGTGTGTGGGGGGGTGACCTCTATCCCATCCTTCATAATGTGCAGCTGCCATTTCTCCTCCCCCCACAGTGTGTTTCACCACAACAGCTCCCCTGTACTGGCCATATGTGCCTTTTTTTCCTGCTTCCTCTACTTAGTCTAATACTTTTGAGTCCTTCCAAGTCTTCTGATTGTCCTAAAATTTACTTTGTAATCCAATTTTCGGTAATACAATTCTGATTCTCTGATTGGTCCAATGCTTCTGAGTCTTGTGATTGGCCTAAGATTTCAGAGATCCAGGTAATGCGGTATTTCTGCGGAATTCTGATTTCCGCATACCGATTTCTGCTGTGGTAAGCTGATTTCTGATCGGAAAATTTGAAATCATAATCCCACTGAATTTGGAAGCTTATCCCAAGCCCCAGGGATGTAAAGGATTTAAAAACTGTTTAAAGGAAATAGTCTTACCTCAATAGAGGAATGTACTTTTTAACTACCAACGCCATCATTCATGCTTTGAAATTGACATGAAGAAGCAGGTAAGACCCAAGAAACGCGTTGTCACAACTTTTAGTGTCCAATAAATGTATTTTGAAAAAAAGCCCATTCCTCAATTGAGGTAAGGCTATGTATTTCTTTTAAACGTTTTTTAAACCTTTTATATCCCTGGGGAGCCACCTGCCCTCCTCCCATCCTTCTCTATCCTATGTTGCCTTGGTGAATTTATTGCTGGATTGCAGGAGAGGTTAAAAAAAATGAGATAAGCTTCAACTGTCTAAACAGTAGTTCTCCACTCGTACATCCATGTGTTAATCAAGCCAGCTTCACTCACAACATCTGATGCCAAATTATCTCTCTGTGTCTCTGCATTATCATCAGAGACCTTATCTGATGAATTGTGGCTTCCTGTTTATGACATTTGTTAGCCTGTAGGGACTGATCAAGAGTGATCTCAGTTCATCCCTATAATTTTTCATTCTCTCCATGGTTTCAAGCTTAACACACACTGAAGCCAGCTTTTCTATGGAGAGGGCCAGGACCCCCTGTGCGCATTGACAACAGAGAACCCTTCTAAGATCCTCCAGCCTAAAGAGGCCCTGTCAGACAAAACAAAGGGAGCTTGCTATTTATGTTACATTATACAGGTAATTTTCTATTTTCAACATTGACCCGTTTTTTAAAGACAAGATCTGGTTTGGACAATCCATCCCTGAAAATGTGACGATTTGTTCTGCAAGTACATTATATGCAGTTATAATATGACACACATCTTTTACCACGCAGAAAATATTGCACCTATGCAAAGCAATTGTTACGCTGGGGGGTCATACTTTCTGATCAGCCAGCAAAACAAGGCTGACAGCTGAGCTGAATTATGAAAGAGGCTACACAGGCTGCCCAGAGCAACTGCAGCTCTGGGCTTCTGATAAGAAGCAATGGCAGCGCAGTGCGATGTTGCGCTGCTCTTGCGTTGGCAAACATTCAGACAGATACAAGACAGACTGAAGTGAGGCAGTCAATCGCGACCGCAGCGATGGCGTACCTCACAAGAGCAGGACTTGAGGATTCGCCACTCCTACACCGGAGATGGCAAAATCCACAAGGCAGGACAGACAGAGCAAGATAAACAGGCAATAGGTCAAACACAGATAATCACAGATAGTATTAAACAGTATAACAGAACTTACTATTGTACAAAATCCCTGGGGTCCTGCCAGTTCAAATGTACCACGGATCTGACTAAACATAAACAAGGACTTGAGACAAACAGAATGAATGCTTGCTAATCCAGTCACTGACTCAGCAACTGCAAGCGTCCACACACAGACCAACATACAAGGCAACAGGAACAGGACTAGGAAGGTTTCACTACTCCTACGCAGGAGTCAGCGTAATCCACGCAAGGTAACAGGAACAGGACTAGGAAGGATTCACTACTCCTATGCAGGAATCGGCGCAATCCACGCAAGGTAACAGGAACAGGACTAGGAAGGATTCGCTACTCCTATGCAGGAATCGGCGCAATCCACGCAAGGTAACAGAAACAGGACTAGGAAGGATTCGCTACTCCTACGCAGGAATCAGCGCAATCCACACAAGGGAACAGGAACAAGGGCCCAGTAGTAACAACTAGACAGGCTAAAGCTGGCTACTAACGGTCCAATTTCTAGCGAAAAATTGTTCGAGCGATCAGAAATTCTGATCGGACGAAAAATCGTTCACTACATCATCAACTAACCAATCATTGCTTCCTATCTATCACGACCACAGAGAAAATCCAAATTTTCGTTCGACGAAAATTCATTCCGGCGACATTTTTTTCACTCGTTCATAATCTATTATGTCCACCAATGGAGATTATTTACAACCAATCCGATCAGAATTTCTGATCGCTCGAAAGATTTTTCGCTAGAAATTGGACCGTTAGTGGCCAGCTTTAGACTGAAACTATGACGGGCGGAGTCTGAAAGGAGAGGGAGACTTTTATGCCGGCATCAGCCAATGGATGCAAGCATGCAAACTCCCACACAGCTGAATGGTAATCACTCAATTCTGAGCAGTCCAGAGCTACAGAGTGATTGCAGGATGGAATGAACACTCAGTGTGAGTGCAAGCAGAACTATGCAAGCAAAAGCATGTAAAGGAATCAGAACTGCTTGGCTGCAGTACCTCTGCAGCCAGCAGTACATGCTGCAGAAGCGATCATGACAGCAATAAAGACAATTTTAACTTGAAATTCAACTTTTGTTGAGATAAAATAAACAGTCCCCTTAAAGTGTACCCGAGGTTGCGCAGTGTGTGTGTGTGGGGGCGGGGACTCCATGTTTGGTAAGCACCATTCTTGTTCTCACAGGCCCGCCAGTCACTTTGCGTCATGCTGCACAGTGAGGTGTGGAAAACACTGATATTCATTACTGCTCCTCCCACTTCAGACTCTCATGAAGAATACCTGACCTCTCTTTTAATGGGTTACACCCCACATAGTCTATGAGCTTACTATAGCATTCCTTAAATGGTGTGTGTATGTATATATATTAATATTGTTGTTATTCTTTTTATATAAATTATTATTAATAATTTACCCACTAATAATCCATTTTACCACGTATTATTACCTATTTTAGATATAGATTACTTAATTTTTATTTAGCGGGAAGATGAAGAGTCTGTGGAGCTTTTACACTTGTAGCTCAATTCTTATGATTGGGGACTTTCTTTTACTAAACACACTAACAAACGAGAAGTTGAATACCTGGATTACATTTTTATTAAATGAAAAGGGACTGAACCTTTAAAAAAAAAAGCATGCAAATGCCTACATCAATTATAACAGCTGCCACCTACAGGCATGGAAACAAAACATCCAGTTTGAACAATTTAGGAGAATCATGAATAATTGTACCAACCTAAACACTTTTCATAACTAAGCTAAAATATTAAATAAAAAATTCAGGCAAACTCTCCTGTTAAACTCATCAAATCAGCAAAATCCAAAGCCAGATCCCGAAGTACACATGGACCAACCTGCCTTATTATCATCTGACTTTAGTCTGTTGGATGATCAGGCATGTGTATGCGTACAAACAACTTGATGAGCAACAGATAACAGGCAGTTTGATCAATCCATCTGTTGGATATATGTTGGTCTGATATCATGCAGTTGGTGCACAGTTGGTAAATGTGTACAAGTTGAAGACTTGTACTTGTTTTGAATGCGTAGTTCTTCAGTCCTCTTGTGTGTGCAGTATGTTAATTGAGTTCGTTGTTTAGCTGTCTAGGCGTGTGTACGTTCAGGTCACGTGGTTCGTCAGGTTGTGTGGTTTGTCATGCTGGGCATGTGGTTGTGTGCATGCTGGCTGTGTGTATGAGCCTTAAGTAGACCTGAGCTGTTATCTACAAAAAACATGATAACTCATTAGCTGAAACTAGACTCAATTTTATAACCAGATACTCTGTAGGCCATCAACAAATCAACAGCATCCTAAAAAAAAAAAAAAAATAGTTTACTCTGCAACGACCCCTTTCTAAAATATCAATAAAGTCCAAGGTTGATTAGCACACCATAAGTTGATCTGCAGGAGCATGTATTCCTTAAAGTCACTGGGAATCAATTATAAAAAAGCAAGATACTTACCTAAGGAGAGGGAAGGCTCTGGGTCCTAAAGAGTCTTACTGCTCCTCTCCCGATCCCCTCCGTTGAGTGCTGGCTATCCCGTTTGAATCCCCTGCCCAGGGGACTTCAGAAGTTTTAGGGAGCTGAGTCCTCCTGAAGACAGGTGGCTCCATACTGCGCATGTGCGAGTGCCCAAGAGGGCGCTCGCGTGTGCGCGCAGTACAGAGCGGCCTGTCTACTGCAGCACTCTGGTTCCCGAAGGCTTTTGAAGTCCCCCACAGTGAGGGATTAGAGCAGTATTTGACCCAATTGGTTGAATACTGCTACTGGGAAGCCAGCACTGCAATAGGGACCGAGAGAGGAGTGGGAAGGCTCTATAGCAGAGTTCCCCAACCCTGTCCTCAAGGCCCACTAACAGTACATGCAGTGGCGTAGCTAAGAAGCCATGGGTCCCAGTGCAAGTTTAGCATAGGCCCCCCCCCAAGCATGCTATAGATAACAATTGATACAACACACCAAAACCAATCAAGGACAGCCACAGTGTCAGAGGTGCAAGAAGGGGATGGGGAACTGTGTGTTAATGATCACTACTATTCAAATCAACTATAGAAGTGAATATTATCAGCACAGGACCAATAAAGAGCTAATACTGTGGTTGAGAGTGGGCTTCATGGGACCCCTCTAACCCAAGGGCCCCAATGCGGTTGCTACCTCTGCACCCCCTATTGCTATGTCACTGAGTACATATTTTGCAGAAAACCACAAACATTCACAGGTGAGGTAATTAGTGTCTCAGCAGAGCTGATTGCATGTCTTGTGGAAATCCACAGAGGTAGTTACTGTTGGTGGGCCTTGAGGACAGGGTTGGGGAACACTGCACTATAGGACCCAGAGCATCCCACTCCTTAGGTACGTATCTTGCTGTTTTTTTCCTTTTAAATCAATTCCCAAATAATTTAAATAAGTCAATACAACATTTGACAATTGTTTCAGGGCCATGGAGGGTCCCCTTCATCAGAAAATGCAGACCCTCCGTGTCCCCGAAACAATTGTCAAATGTTGTGCTGACTTGGAATAAATACAAGTCGACTTATGGTGTGCTAACAAACCTTGGGCATTATTGTTTGTACTAGATGTTTACTTTGCACCCTGGTTACGCACCCAACCCTACATATGTGTCACCTCTGAACCGCCTACTCCTTTCTCAAATATCAGTTTGACTTTAAACCACACTGTACGTTCAGAAGGGATACAAATCTAAAAAGTCTCCAGGCTCCCATTAAGATATTGACAATACGCTAACCCAGTGGCGGCTTCAGGATTTATTTTTTTTGGGGGGGGGGGGTGCTATGCAGGTGCTGGACCAACTTCTGGGGTAGCTGATGACCCGTGGTGCGTGAAGCGCGCCGTGGCAAAAAATAGGCGTAGCCATGACTGATGATGAGGGCGGAGCTAACTGTAATTTAAACCGAGGTAAGAGTGATATGGAGGCTACCATATGTATTTCCTTTTAAACAATGCTAGTTGCCTGGCAGCCCTGCTGATCTATTTGGCTGCAGTAGTGAACTGAATTACACCAGAAACAAGCATGCAGCTAATCTTGTCAGTTCTGACAATATTGTCAGAAAACCCCTGACCTGCTGCATGCTTGTTCAGGGTCTATGGTTGAAAGAATTAGAGGCAGAGGACCAGCACGGCAGCCAGGCAACTGGTATTGGTTAAAAGGAGATAAATTTGGCAGCCTCAATATTATTCTTACCTCGGGATCCCTTTAAAAGTGCAGAGCAAAGACAATGTGCCCAAGTTTTGGTGACCCTTAGCCCTGAAAATGTACATAATTGTGCAGGTTTTCTCAAGAAAATACACGTAATGTGAGTAGATTTGCCCAGAAAATACGTTCAACCATGTGGCAGATTTGCCCAGAAAATATGTTCAATCATGTGGCAGATTTGACCAGAAAACACGTTCAATCATGTGGGAGACTTGACCAGAAAATATGTTCAATTATGTAGCAGACTTGACCAAAAAACACGTTTAACCCCCTTGCCGTTCCAATTCTGACGGCAAGGGGACGGCGCAGCCATAGCGATGGGGCGGGATGACGTCGCCGACGTCAGGGACGTCAGAGGGAATCCCGATCCACCCCTAAGCGCTGCCTGGCACTGATTGGCCAGGCTGCGCAAGGGGTCTGGAGGGAGGGGAGGCGCAGCACGGCGGGTAGCGGCGAGCGGCGGCGATTGGGATATGCACGCAGCTAGAAAAGTGCTAGCAGCGTGCAGTAAAAAAAAATTGTGAAAATCGGCCCAGCGGGGCCGGAGAAATCCTTCTGCCCAGGTTACCCCGAGCTGAGCTCGGGATAACCGGCAAGAAGGTTAATCATGTGGCAGACTTGACCAGAAAACACTTCAATCATGTGGCAGATTTGACCAGAAAACACGTCACTCGTGGCAGATTTGACCAGAAAACACGTTCAATCATGTGGCAGACTTGACCAGAAAATGTTCATTCATGTGGCAGATTTGACCAGAAAACATTTCAATCATGTGGCAGATTTGACCAGAAAATACACCTGCTAATAAATAAAAAAAACAAAACATTTACTCACCTGCATAAGACCTCCTGTCCCGGCCTCTGTCTGGCGCGCAGCTCCCACGATCCTCTGCCAGCCAGCAACTGAAACTCCCACTTAGAGCAGGGCTACGGGAAAATAGCGCCCGAAGCCCTGCACTGCAGACTCGAAGTCTCCAGAGCAGGGCTTCAGACGCCATTTTACCGTAGCCCTGCTCTGCCGCTGCGGGATGCTGCTGCCGGTGAACTGACGTGGCGTCTATTAGACGCAAAAGTCAGTTCACGCTGGGGGGTGCTTTAGGGGTGCTTTGCCAATTTTAGGGGGTGTTTCAGCACCCAAAGCACCCCCCTGGCGCTGCCACTGCGCTAACCTCTAAAAAAGCCTATCAAACAAATGAAATACAATCCTTTAAGTGCAACAGTTGATCTTGCCTTTGCTGTGACTTCATCATCAATGGAAAACATAGGTTCACTCCCACTGTCGCCCATCAAGAGTTCCAAATAACCCAGAAAAAATATTAGTTGTGATTCAATTTATATAATATACTTGCTCATATGTCCATGCGGCTTACAGTAGGTTCAGCATGTACCACACAACAATTAACAACCAGGACAGGGCAGTAATGAAAGAACATACTAAAGGATTTGAAAAACATGGGCTCTCCAGACATTTTAACGAAAAACATAATTACCGGAATAGGATTAAGGTTCTCCCCTTACAACAATACAACACTTGTCCCCCCCAAGATAATGGAAATAGATTTGAAAAACTTAAAGCACGTGAGATGTATTTGGGTCTTCGTTTTAAGGACCCTACAACCGGAAGGTCTCATCATATGTCTTAAACATAATTATTAGAAATATATAGGGATAGACATAAGAATCAGTGAGTTGCATTTGCTGTATACATGTTAACACAGGTCTTGTACCTTTTTATTATGATTCATATCTTTATAATTTTTCTCTATTATACTTTTTTTTTCAGAGGTCTTACTGTGGCAGTTTTTTTTTCCTTCACTAAATGTTAGATGGAGACCCCTCTTAGTCCTTACACCTTTGTAAACTATAGCAGATTGCTAATACTTAATACCGTCTTTATTTCTTCATTTAACCTAACACTATCTCTCTCAGTACTTCTTCCCCTCCCCTCAGTATTTGTCCACAAGCCACACTTGCCCACTGTCCATCACCACACACACCCTATCTTCCCCTCTTTTGCCTTTTTCCCCATTGCCCCATTTGTGCATCTAGTTCTAATTCTATTTTTTTTTCTATAGTTCTGGACTATTGAGCATATTGGCCCCCTAGCCACTCTTAAAGGGAACCTAAATTGAGAGGGATATGGATGTTTCCTTTTAAACAATACCAGTTGCCTGGCATCCTTCTGATCTCTTTGGCTGCAGTGGTGACTGAATCACATACCTGAAACAAGCATGCAGCTAATCCAGTCTGACTTCAGTCAGAGCACCTGATCTGCATGCATGTTGAGGGGCCGTGGCTGAAAGCATTAGAGACACAGGATCAGCAGGGGAGTGTGCTGCAACAGGTATTATTTCAAACGGAAAAATCTATATCCTTCTCAGTTTAGGTTCACTTTAAGCTTTTTTTCACTAAGCATCTCCATTATCTTCACACACGAGTATAAGGCCTTATTTTTGCCCTCACTTTCGGCCACACATCACGGCATTTAACTCCCACATCATACACTTCCGCTCTTATCCCCGTTTTCATCCAACCATAATTCCACAATATATTTGGCCTTATTGTTTTTTACCATACACACATCAATGTACAGGATCTTCTCAAAAAAATAGCATATTGTAATAAAGTTAATTATTTTCAGTAATGTACTGATAAACATTAGATTTTTATATATTTTAGATTCCAATACACACAACTGAAGTAGTTCAAGTCTTTTATTGTTTTAATATTGATGATTTTGGCATACAGCTCATGAAAACCCAAATTTCCTATCTCAAAAAATTAGCATATTTCATCCGACCAATAAAAGAAAAGTGTTTTTAAAACAAAAAAAAGTCAACCTTCAAATAATTATGTTCAGTTATGCACTCAATACTTGGTCCGGAATCCTTTTGCAGAAATGACTGCTTCAATGCGGCGTGACATGGAGGCAATCAGCCTGTGGCACTGCTCAGGTGTTATGGAGGCCCAGGATGCTTCGATAGCGGCCTTAAGCTCATCCAGAGTGTTGGGTCTTGTGTCTCTCAACTTTCTCTTCACAATATCCCACAGATTCTCTATGGGGTTCAGGTCAGGAGAGTTGGCAGGCCAATTGAGCACAGTAATACCATGGTCAGTAAACCATTTACCAGTGGTTTTGGCACTGTGAGCAGGTGCCAGGTCGTGCTGAAAAATGAAATCTTCATCTCCATAAAGCTTTTCAGCAGATGGAAGCATGAACCCACTTTTGAACCAGAAACAGCGGCAGAAGCGCCTGACCTGGGCTACAGAGAAGCAGCGCTGGACTGTTGCTCAGTGGTCCAAAGTACTTTTTTCGGATTAAAGCAACTTTTACATGTCATTCGGAAATCAAGGTGCTAGAGTCTGGAGGAAGACTGGGGAGAGGAAAATGCCAAAATGCCTGAAGTCCAGTGTCAAGTACCCACAGTCAGTGATGGTCTGTGGTGCCATGTCAGCTGCTGGTGTTGGTCCACTGTGTTTTATCAAGGGCAGGGTCAATGCAGCTAGCTATCAGGAGATTTTGGAGCACTTCATGCTTCCATGTGCTGAAAAGCTTTATGGAGATGAAGATTTCATTTTTCAGCACGACCTGGCACCTGCTCACAGTGCCAAAACCACTGGTAAATGGTTTACTGACCACGGTATTACTGTGCTCAATTGACCTGCCAACTCTCCTGACCTGAACCCCATAGAGAATCTGTGGGATATTGTGAAGAGAAAGTTGAGAGACGCAAGACCCAACACTCTGGACGAGTTTAAGGCCGCTATCGAAGCATCCTGGGCCTCCATAACACCTGAGCAGTGCCACAGGCTGATTGCCTCCATGCCACGCTGCATTGAAGCAGTCATTTCTGCAAAAGGATTCCCGACCAAGTATTGAGTGCATAACTGAACATAATTATTTGAAGGTTGACTTTTTTTGTTTTAAAAACACTTTTCTTTTATTGGTCGGATGAAATATGCTAATTTTTTGAGATAGGAAATTTAGGTTTTCATGAGCTGTATGCCAAAATCATCAATATTAAAACAATAAAAGGCTTGAACTACTTCAGTTGTGTGTATTTGAATCTAAAATATATGAAAGTCTAATGTTTATCAGTGCATTACAGAAAATAATGAACTTTATCACAATATGCTAATTTTTTGAGAAGATCCTGTATCATTACTCATTACTGACTCACTACCTTACATTTTACATTATCACTCTCCCCTATTACCACAAGCGCCACTTAGCCTCATTTCTGTGATGCTACTGACACATTTCCAGTTTTACCGGAAGTGACATCAGATGCTGCCTCAAGTCCCACACTATTTGAGCCAGGCAGTGAACGGGAGCTGCTCTTACAGGCGCTCCTTGCTTGCATACTTAGAACTAAGGCAATTTTCCTAGCCTTTACTCAATGATGATTACTATACAATTATGCATTCTACACTAGACCTGTTCCTAGTATTATCAGCCTACATTGTAATTGAACATCATTGGATCATTTTGTACGATTCTTGCTTTATCCGTCACTCCTGCAACGCTCGTATGTGTATGCTTTGTAACAGATTAGAGTTAGGATTAGGCAGGGCCGGTTTAAGCCACAATGGGGCCCTAGGGCAACATAAACTTGGGGGGCCCCCTGACCCCGCCCCCACTCCCACAGCATATTCTGAGTTGAATGTTGCCCCTTTCCCCAGATCTCCTCCCTCAATTTTACTGTACTCTCCAGGGCCCCTGCATCGGTTTTGTCAGCATAGCGCTGCTCCAGCCCATGCATCTTCATCCTTGTGACCCGGCACATGTTATTGCACCATGACCTGCGACAGGTCATGGAGAAGAGGCAGTGAGTGGGGATGAAGACTGAGAGATTATGTAGAACAACACGCCAGTACAATGGACCTGCTTTGTTGACAAACCTTTGCAGGGGCCCTGGGGATCACAAGTCAAGGGTAGACCTGGGGGGCCCAGCAGAACTTGGGGGCCCTGGGGCAATTGCCCCCTTTGCCTCTATGGTAGCGCCGGCCCCGGGGTTAGGATCTGGGTCTGATACAGGTGCTTTTAACTTTGTACATTTCTTACTATCCGCATAGTTTATTCTATTTTATTCAGCTATTTTTGAGGGGTAGGGTTAGGGATTTTTTTATGATATATTTTATATTTATGAATCACTTTTAAGATATATACTTTTATCCACGATAATTATGGAATTGTTTTTTTATGGTTTATTAATATTGAATATATTATATATTGTTATATTTTTACGGCTTTCATTATAGGGGCATCTCCTCCTCTCCAGTATTTAGCTCCCATAGCCCCCCCCCCTCCCCCATTATATAGTGGGGGTGTTTTGATTTTAGCACTTTGAACTGCTCTTTGTCCTTCTGATCTCTTTGGCTGCAGTAGTGTCTGAATCACACACCGGAAACAAGCATGCAGCTAATCCAGTCACACTTCAGTCACAGCATTTGATCTGCATGCTTGTTCAGGGGCAATGGCTAAAAGTATTAGAGGCAGAGGATCAGCAGGACAGCCAGACAATTGTTTGTTTTAACCCTCCTGGCGGTTGATTTTTTTATGCCAAATGGGCAGAAATATTTATTTTATTTTATTTTTTTTGTTTCATGTAAAGCTTCCAGAGTGGTAGCTACATGGAACACCACTAGAGGGCGCATGTGTCCCTCTAGTGTGATCGTCGCCGGCATCTATAGCAAACAGGGGAATGCGAATATAACGCGTTCCCCTGTTTGGCTTCTCCTGTCGCCATGGCAACGATCGGAATGACGTCATTGACGTCAGCCGACGTCCTGACGTCAGACGCCTCAGATCCAGCCCATAGTGCTGCCTGAAAATCATTGGTCCGGGCAGTGCAGGGCTCTGGCGGGGGGCCTCTGCCGCCGCTGCGTGCGATCGCCGCAGAGCGGCGGCGATCAAGCTGCGCGCACAGCACTTTAAATGGGGCGAATCGCCCCACCAGGGGCTGAGATATCTTCCTGCGCGGCATAGCCCAAGCTCAGCTCGGGCTTACCGCCAGGAAGGTTAAAGGAAATAAATATGGCAGCTCTATATGTCTCTCACCTCAGGTCCCCTTTAAAGAGACCAGTTTCTTGGCTTTAGTACTACAGAGCAGCAGATCAATTTGTAAATAAATGATGTCGGCCACCTGCAGCCAAATCGATACCACGCCCAGAAAAGAGGGAAACCTCCTCAAGCATATACTACTTCATCAAAACAGGAAAAAAGAGCGCAGAGGCCCTTATGGAAAAAAAGGGGACCCATAGGCGCCAATGTTAAAAGCTGCGATTAGCAGCAGAAAAGGGAAAATTTGGCGTATGGCGGCACTGCTGCTATCAAGCACCAGCCAGTGCCGAAATATACCCTTTTTGCCCCAAATTGCGGCTATGCTTCCGCGAACAGCCCTCATTTTTTTCCACAGAGGGTTTCAGAAAAAAAATTGGATTGTGCCCACTATGCAATACCGCAATGTAGTCATCTGCAAGCATTTTTTCTCCCTCAAGCCTCTGTGAAAAAAATTAGGGCTGTTAGCGGAGGAGGGGGGGCATAAGGAGGGGAATTAAGGGTTAGGTGCCACCCGGGGGGGGGGGGGGGGGGGGGTTAGCGTTAGGCACCACCAAGGGGGAGGTTAGCATTAGGCACCAGGGAGGGGGTTAGGCTCCACCAGGGGTAGGGGGGGTGGGTTTAGGGTTCTGTGTGAGAGTAGGGTTAGGTTTAATCATAGTAAAATATTGGTAAATATTACTGATATTCTCCTATGGAAATTTAGTAGTAGTAGAATAGCGCTGTCAGTAGCGACTTTCTACTGGCAAACTCTGCGCTCTTTTTTTTTTTTTTTTCAGGTGCCTTTTTTCCATGAATGCCTACTCCATATCCTCCTCATTGTAGATGATCGCAGCTCCTGATGTGCAGCAGTCCACTAGAGTCTGCCGCCCTACGCACATCGCGGCCCAAGCAGGACATATCCCACCTGGAAATCGCAGCCACTGCAGCACACCATGGCGAAACATCACACTTTGCTATGCTTCCACTTAGTAAAATCCCAGTGTGACTTCACATCCCTCCGTTACACTATTATACATTCTACTAAACTACAGTCATCATTTAAATCATTTCATGTCCTGAGTTTCTATAAATGCACATTGGTAAATTAGAAGATTTAACTCTGAAAGTCCTAAAAGTGCCCCCCCCCCCCCATTCTCCCCACCCCCTCCCCTCTTTGCTGTGTACATGATAAATGCTAGGGTAACCCTTCTGTTAATGCATTGATGGGAAAATGCCTGGCAGGCAGCTCTGTTTATGGAGAGATTAGTGCAATTTATTCAGGGAGCCACAGGGAAGATTGGCCGTGTCTGCAGGCTATAGGCTACAGTGGCGCTGTGGTTAATGAGGCCCTGTCCCTTGATCTGTGCATGTGCATATTTTTAATTCGGTTCTAGGTCGGTTTCAACTGTCTTTTGAGCTAAATATGAGTGACAAGCATCAAAGGCTTAAAAGTCACCCAAAGAATTCAGATGATGGCGCTTTGTTAAAGCAGATCTCAAATAAGTATGATAAAGCCCCCGTGCGTAGCTACAGGTGTCGGCACGGCGTGAAAACACAGCAAGGACGCCGAAAGGTTAGACTCTATTCCTTTACAGGAAGGGCAAAGTCCGGCGTTGCCTTCTTAAAGCAGAAGGTATCTCCAGAATATCACTTACACCTTTGGAAAATAAGACCTATAATGCAGCACTTCGGGCTGTTGGGTAAAACCATGCAGGTCATTCTTCTATGCCTTTGTAAGCTAGGCGTACATCCTGGCCTGGATTTACATCACAGGAGCCTATAGGCACAGATGGCACCTTAGACTTCACCCTCCATGAATCTACAACCACCTGTCGAACCGCACCACAAGTGTGCTGACTGTCCCAGCTGTCACTTCTCCCTTACTTACCCTGCCCATCATAGGAAACTACAGGTGCCCCTTAGTATTAAGTAAGCAGAGGTATCATCGGTATTAAGTAGCTAGAGGTGCTCCTGACTGAAGGTAGATCTCATCAGTGGAATGCAGAGAGCTGGGTGAGTAACCTCTCATTTACACTCTCATCAGGACTCTGCATAGGAAAGGCAGGGGGGAGGAAATGGGGGAGGGGAGTAAACCGCCTTTACATCATCAGGCGCCTGTAGGCATGAGCCTACAGTGCCTTATGATAAATCCGTCCCTGCGGACATCCAGAACTGCTGCAGGTCTGCAGCACACCAATAGCTTTATCCCAATTTGCAGACAGCTGTTTCAGCCTCTGCTAGTGTCAGGCGTTACCTGTCCTGCTTTTGTAAAGCCTGTATTGCAAAAAGTAAAAAAGTACAGATATGCAATGCGCAAAACACTGGGTGTGGCTAAAATGGGAAACTGATTCAGTCTCCCATTTTATTAAAGCATGTAATAGATAGTAAAATAGATAGTAAAAAAGTGTTTCACTTACCAGGGGCTTCCAGCCCCTTGCAGCCTTCCTGTGCTACACCGGTCCACCACGATCCTCCGTGCTGCGCAGGCGCCGTTGACTTACAAGTTGACGGTACAACGGTAACGTTACTAGCTGGCCTGGCGGTGGGAGAACAGAGGATCGCGAAGGACCTGGCGCAGGACAGGAAGGCTGCAAGGGGCTGGCAGAGGCCCCAAGTAAATGAAACACTTTGTTTTTTCTAGTTCTTCAGTTCCGCTTTAAGCCACCAACAAGCAAGAAAATATTAAGAATCGATTTAACAGTATTTTTTACCAATCTTTGGTACTTTTTCGTTTGCTTAAACACAAGATTAAAAGTTACCGTATCTGGCTGGTGTAATGGTTAAGGGCTCTGCCTCTGACACGGGAGACCAGGGTTCGAATCTCGGCTCTGCCTGTTCAGTAAGCCAGCACCTAATTCAGTAGGAGACCTTTGGCAAGTCTCCCTAACACTGCTACTGCCTATAGAGCACCCCCTAGTGGCTGCAGCTCTGGCGCTTTGAGTCCGCCAGGAGAAAAGCGCTATAGAAATGTTATTTGTCTTGTCTTGTCTTGTCCTAGGAGAGAACAAAGGAGAAAAAGTGAATTGAATAAGGGCCACAGTGTTTTGCACATTGCATGTCTGTACTTCTTGCAATACAGAGGTTCCCCTATGTTCCAGTAGATTCTACTTGCTTGCAACGGGCTTGAAAGACATTTTATTGATAGTGTGAAAATATCACCCAGGAGAAAACTTGGGAGAAAAAGTAAATTGAATGTCACTATAGGATTTATATTCTGATGCAGCTCTTACAGAGAAATTCCCTTTGGAAAAGTCAGTCATGTGACCCAGAGCATGGAGCTGACATCAGCATGGGAGTTCCCCGGCTAGACAGCAGCTCTCACCATCCAGCTCCTCCCTCTGCTACTGGGAGATCAAGTCTCTATGGTCAGTGATTCTTCTAGCTCTGAGTGAGTCTCCATGCTCTGGGTCACATGACTGACTTTTCCAAAGGGAATTTCTCTGTAAGAGCTGCATCAGAATATCAATCATAAAATGACATTCAATTTACCTTTATTTTCTCCCAACTTTTCTCCTGGGTGATATTTTCATACTTTATCAATAAAATGTCTTGTAAGCCAATTGCAAGCAAGTACATACTCAGAATAATTTTGACAGCACTTTTTCACCTACTTTTTGATGCTTTTACAATGGCAGAAAGCTTAAAAGTTATTTTTAACAGTAGATGAAAAAAATATCTCCTAGGAGAAAATGTAGGTGAAAAGCGGAATTTGTGAAATTGCACTTCAAGAGTTTTCAATAATGGGCTCTCACATGTCTTAAAAAAACATACATTTGAATCTGGCTCCTGAAACATTATGCAGTGTACAGAACAAATGCCGTTCTGTAACGATCAGTGTCAGCACAGAGAGAATCTGGCTATTGGTGATCTGCAGTATCACCAACAATACAGATCTATACCTGATTATGGATGATCTGCAGAATCACCGATAATACAGATATAGTACTAACCTCTGGACACCTATATATATATATATAGTGAGTGTTTGGTGTAACAGTATGACTTTGAGTGAACCACCTGACGAGCAGGTGAACCTAAGCAGTACAGAAGACACTGCTATAGAGAGTACAGAAACCTTCCTGCAGCCTGAGACTCTCCAAGGGGTGGAGTCAGTCTGAAGGTAGGAAGGACTAGAGAGTGAGTGACACCTGAAGGTGGATGTCACTATCTGATTTGGAGACTATCTCTTTAGTGGAGAGAGATAGCTCTCGAGGTCGGGCAAGCCAGGTCGGCAACACACAGACAGACAAAGTACAAAGACAGAAGGCTGATTCGGTATCCTAGGCAGGCAGGGTTTGGCAATGGAATATCAGATGTGCGTGGTATCGAATCAGAAAGCAGAGGGATAGTCAGGAAAGCAACAGGTCATAACAAATATCAAACAATGCCTAGTCCTGGGTGTGAGGTCCGTGGTCTCTACACCCTGGAACTAGTCTGATGAATAACAGAATGATAACACAAGTTCCCTAGTCTTGAGTGTGAGGTCCTTGGTCTCTACACCCTGGAACTAGTCTGAAGTATAACAGAATGAGAACACAAGTTCCCTAGTCTTGGGTGTGAGGTCTGTGGTCTCTACACCCTGGAACTAGTCTGATGAATAACAGAATGATAACACAAGTCTGGCTCAGTGTGAATTCCTAGGTCCTCCTGGTTCAAACACACTGTTGGATCTGACTAAGGTCTGAGTGCTTCCACGTAGTGTTCGCAACGGCAGACAACTTGTGGCCAGCTGTAACCATATATAGTGCATTGCTCTCTGGCGCCACCCTGAAGTGATCAACCAATGGCTACCAGCTCTGAGGTCAGCTGACCGGCCTGGTCAGCTGATCCCTCCTTGGCCATCATAAAAGTTCTGCCTTTCAGCGCGCGCGTGCGAGTATTCCTAAACCTGTGTGAACTAACAGGCTCAGCCACACTAGCTGCACGCTGCTGCGTGCAAACCGCCGTGCTGGACACGGAACCAGCCGCCTTGCTGTCGTTACATGCGGCGGCTTTTCCGCGTTCTGCCATGTCACTAGATGCACGCATCCGCGTGCAGACCGCCGCGTCGGACACGGAATCAGCCGCCTTGCTAATCATCTCAAGATGAACAAATGGTAAAACAGTCTGGCAGTACTATCAGTACAAACAGCAAACGTGGTCACCTGCAGCTCAATCACGGCACACTTTCACATGAATGATAAAGTAACCGCCATTAGCCACAGGTAATCTGGAGGTTGTAAGTGGAAGAACAGGGAAAGCTTGCATTGCATTACGGGTGCTTATCAACAGTGTTACTTGCACATTTTTGCCAAAGTCATTTTCGCATCGAAAATGCTATTTTCGATTGCAAGAAAATATTTACAAAAATACATTGCATTTGCGCAATATAGGCAAAGGAAACAATTTTTTTTCTTTCTAAAATTCGCAAAAACTGAAAATTCCTTGAGTGCGAAAATTGTTTATTTTTAGCTCAAAAATTCTTCAAAAAAGCAAAAAATCTCAAACTGATTACAAAATAGTTTTTGATGGCATTTTTACTCGAAAGTTTAATTTTACATTATTTTTGCACAAATTAATGAGGCAAAAATATTGGCATTTTCGGTCAGGTCATCACTGCTTATCAAGTCTGTTCTTATGCCTCCTTTTTGTTTTCTCAGTCCAAGGATCACCTTGCCCCCCCCCCATCCTCTACCCCTTCCCCACATGTGAATGGAGGTTGGAACTCTCACAAGGTCATTTGGTTGAGTAATGTGTTTTAGTAGAGATTGATGCCAATGTGTCCAGGAACTATTTGGCAATGCCTTTGTAAAGATGCTAATGCAGAGGATATTATGCAAATTCCTCTGACCAGTCTAGGACCCAGGAGGTAATGCAGTTTAACCGTGTCTACCTGGGGAGATAGGCTGGGTTCCCCTGTCTCCATCGGGTCATGCTAGCTGCCTTCTCCTGCCTCTTATATCTGCACAAATTCTTTCCCTGTGTAACAGTGTTTTTCATGCTATTTGCAGTTAATGAATGGGAGCCTGAGGTGAGAGGGATATGGAGGCTGCCATAGTTATTTCCTGTTAAACTATACCAGTTGCCTGGCAGTCCTGCTGATCTCTTTGGCTGCAGCAGTGACTGAATCCACACCTGAAATAAGCATGTGGCTAATCTTGTCATCTTGTCTGGTCTGAAAGGAAATAAATATGACAGCATATCCCTCTCACTTCAGGTTCCCTTTAGGTGTTTCTTGTGGTTGCCATACTGTGCCATCGGTGGCTGTGGTGTGGTGGAGTGCTAGATGGCTAGCCATATGTGCGTAAGATAGCAATGTTTTTCACTTGGGCCTTGTCATTGACAGACTACAGTACTATTTTCCCTCCTTTATCGCTTGTCTCCAATCTTCATGCATGATGTAGTGCATGTTCCATTGGTGTAGTGCATGTTCCGTGCCGTTGGATAACTGGGAAGGAATTGATTGCATGAGGTTTATAATCTTGTCTGGTCTCTTTTGTTACCCCTTTGAGAAGTTGGCTCTAGTGGTTTCTGGGTGGATACTCCCTACCTCATTATTTTAGGCATGGCCAGATTTCCCATAAGGCACTGTAGGCACGTGTGTACAGGTGCCTGGTGATGGAGAGACGGCTCACTACCCTCCTCAAACACCATCCTCCCTCCTTCCCTACGCAAAGTCCTGATCAGGGTGTAAATGAGAGGTTACTCACCCTGCTCTCTGCATTCCACTGGCGAGATCTCCCTTCAGTCAGAAGCACCTCTAGCAGGGGCGTAGCAATAGGGGGTGCAGAGTTAGCGACCGCATCGGGGCCCTTGGGCCAGAGGGGCCCTGAAGGGCCCTCTCTCAACTACAGTATTAGCTGTCTATTGATCCTGTGCTCATAAAAATCACTTCTATAGATACTTTGAATAGTAGTAATCATTAATAAACTGTTCCCCATCCCCTTCTTGCACCTCTGACACTGTAGTTGCCATTGGCAGGTTTTGGTGCGCCGTATTTATTGTTATGTATAGAGAGCTTGGGGGGCCCCATTGTAAAACTTGCATCGGGGCCCAAAGCTCCTTAGCTACGCCACTGACCTCTAGCTACTTAATACTAAGGGGCATGTGTAGCTATGGGCAGGGGAAGTCAGAGAGAAGTGACAGCTGGGACAGTCAGCACACTTGTGATGCAGTTTGGTGGGGTTTGTAGGTTCATGGAGGATGATGTCTTAGGTGTCAGGACATCTGTGCCTATAGGCTCCTGTGATGTAAATCCAGGACTGATTTTAGGCTTAGGTCACACCAGCTCTGCTGCTCTCCATCAGACAATGCCAGCAACGGTTTCCTATTGGCTGGCTCACACCAATCCGTTTTTCATGGACAAATCCAACAAATATGAATTTTTTTTGTTTTTAATGGACAGTGGATGCATTGCCATTCAGCGACCTGGATCTATTCCATAGTGGCTATACATCCTGCAGCAGAGAAGAGCACATGCACAGTGTAGGCATACAATATGAATGCGATACTGCTATTGTAGAGGGAACTAAAACGTATAATAAACAGGAATGCTGGACTTTACCAAGAGTTTGTCAATGAGCCTTCTGGCGTTTAGTAGTTGGGTTATGCTGGTTCAGTGGATTACTCTCTGATATGTTTGAGTTTCATAAGGTCCTCTCCCAGGCCAGGATTTACATCACAGGAGCCTATAGGCACAGATCTCCTGGCACCCCACACTTCTACCTTACTTCCCTTGCCAGCCATAGGTAGCTACAGGTGCCCCTTAGCATTAGGTAGCCAAAAGTTTCCTCAGTATTAGGTAGCTAGAGGTACTTCCAACTAAAGGGAGATCACGTCAGTGGAATGCTGACACCTGGGTGAGTAACCTCTCATTTACTCTCTGCTTGGGACTCTGCATAGTAAAGGAGGGAGGCACTAGGGTAGAGGAGTGAGCCGCCTTTCCATCATCAGGCGCCTGTAGGCACGTGCCTACAGTGCCTTATGGTAAATCCAGCACTGTCCTCTCCTCACTATAGTTGTTGTTCACAAACCTTGCGGTGAGATTGGCGTGCACAGGCGGCGCATGGCAATTTCACCAATACTAACACTGATAGCGTAGCCTGTGTTAGCACCTGGAAAAATAACATGGCCAACTAATAAGGGAAATGCCGCAATAAATGTCAATTCACAAAGATTAGAGCGCACAATGAGACAAGTGAAACGTTTGGTATCTCCAGCCTGGAGCTGTTAGTAATTAACAAACAGCCATTCAGTAAACTGGACAGGCAAAGCCAATAGGAGAAGCTACTACTCACCCCAATGGTACTGATGTACTGTTGGGCGAGACATAAGAAAGTAAAAAAAAAAAAAACACAAGATGTAGGAGCCAGGCACATTCATAAATGTTTGCACTGTATCCCTTTAGATGTGCACATCTATACACTGATACACAGAGAGTGCCCTCTAGTGGCTTGCATGCACATCTAACGGGATGCTGGGGATGCCTTTTATTTGTGTGCGCTGTCTCAAGCAGCTCTTGCAAAGGAACAGTTCTTGTTTTAGGAAATCCACTTGAATAACCTGGACAGAAGTGGGAGAATTTACAGGACAACTGTAATGAGCCGGATATGGAGGCTGCCATATTTATTTCCTTTTAAGCAATACCCGTTGCCTGGCTGTCCTGCTGATCCTCTGCCTCTAATACTTTTAGCCATAGACCCTGAACAAGCCTGCAGCAGATCAGGCATTTCTGACAAGATTAGCTGCATGCTTGATTCTGGTTTTTTTCAGACACTACTGCAGTCAAATAGATCAGCAGGACTGCCAGGTAACTGGTATTGTTTAAAAGGAAATAAATATGGCGGCCTCCATATCCCTCTCACTTCAGTTGTCCTTTAACCATAGCAGAACACAGATTGCTGCCGAAAACTGCTCCACAGCTGGTTAGACTTTTACTTTTTACCCAACAGGTTTGAATGAGTTGTCCTGCAGTGTTAAGGTAAATTACTGAATTATTACTGCATGTGTTAAAATATTAGTGAATTCAGAAAAAAAAAAGTCTGAAATACTGAATACGCTATTCACCAACTTAAAACAGGTCTCAGTGAATTGAGCACAATTGGACCCTCACTCTCCCACAGTGAAAAATGCTAGTACTGTTCTGTCACCAAGCAAGCAGCAGGGAGGGTCACCGTCCGGACAAGAGCACAACTTTAAAGGACAGCCAAGGTGAAAATAAACTAATGAAATAAACAATATGGGATTGATCAAGCCGGTTAGTGTGCCTTAAGACCTAGTGGGCGCAAACCACGGAATTAGGTGGTTTGCGCTTACAGCCCAATACAGTGCACGTGCAGCCGTTAATAGTGCGCGGTGCGCCGATAACGTCGTACCCGCTGCCCTGTAGGCGCATCGGGTGCCCCCGAAATGGGGCATCAAAGCGCCGTGCGCTGTTTTCGTTTACAGGGCAGCGGGTGCGACATTATCGTCGCACCGCGTATTAACGTCTGCGCGATGTAGCTTTGCGCGGCTATTAGTGCCCGCAAAGCTACTTTTCGAGCACTAAGTGGCTTTTCACTCCGGCGTTAACACTTAGCGCCAGTTAGTGAATCAAGCCCTATGCATCTATCCTCCTTCTCCTAAAAATGACTTTTTTAAAAAAAATATTCCACAGTTTTATTTTATATTTAAATCTACTTTTTAGTTTTTACTGTTTTGTTTTTGCTCAATGACACATTCATTGAAGTATGCCAGAGCTAAAATCTTAGAACTATTGACCCGTTTTATCTCTTTCCTGCTCTCAGAAGCCGTTTTCTGCTAGGAAAGTGTTTTATAGCTGTAATTTCTTATCAGTGAGGGTCACACTGTAGTCTGATCCAGTCCTGACTCAAACATCAGGAATGTAAGTGGCAGTTCCTGACTAACTCTTTCAGGTAGAGAAAGGAAAAAAGGAACACAGCCTAGTTATTTGTGTGCACTGTACATTGTACATACACATGTTTGTCTCATCATGTCACATGTCATCTTGGGTATCACTATCCTTTAACAGGGCTTCCCAAAATACGCTTCACAGGAAGAACCAAGCGCAGCATCTACAAAGTGCTTCCTCTTTCACAGCATCATGTGCATGCCTAAATAACAGGTGCACTTTCATACTATACAAGCTTTTTTAAAACCTAAGGGAAAAAATCCTTTTTTTAAACCATTTCACCCGTCTGCAGCAATTATCTGTGAGCCATAATTCCTCTTGCGATGTATTCCTAGTGTCAACTTTTGACCATCTATTTGCTATTGCCTGGGAGCATCATAATTACAATACAGCACAGAATGGTCATTTTCCCTCCCCCAACGACAAATAGGGATCAATGGAATTCTAAATGACTGCTCACGGCCTCGCTTCCGATCGTGACCTTTTGCAAATGATCGGCGCTCCACGCCGCTCATATCTACCTGGAAAGGATAAGTAGTGCGGCCCGTGGAAGTGGCATTTAGTCTCTGGAGACATGCCAACAACGCTAAGGCTGAGAGGCTTAACTTGACTTGGCAAAAAGCAAGAGGAGACCTTTGCTATGTCATGTCGATATTACTGTCGACACATATTGTCTGCTGCTTTGCTAGGTTTTTTTTTTCCAACTTTTTTTTTTTTTTGTTCACTTTCCACTTCTCATGTCTGCCTGACATGAGAACTTCTATATCTAATTGAACACAGAGAAGCCTTCAAAGACATATTTCTGTGGGTGGAAAATAGAGTCAACGCAACAGTCGGGGAAAGCTTTCTTTAAATCTGTTAACTAACCTTAAAACATTGCTCCGAATCTGGATAAAATAACGTCCCGGACATATGGTATGATTTTATCGAATCCATTAAAGTAGCTGGGAATAATAGGCACCGTTTTTATTATTATAAAATAATGGGCGGGTATAATAAGAAGCACATTCTGATCGCAGATTTTTTTCCCCTTTTAATTTTCGGGCCAAGCCTTAAAACCCGAGAGAAGAAATCCTAGCGTAAGCAAAGGGGAGGACAAACTGAGCTCGCTGTACTTCCCGATACCTGGAAAAGATTTTCCTAACTGATAGGCCTCAATCTTAATTCACTCTCCCTGTCCTGGCTCCTTTGCGGCTGAACTATAAACCTTGCTTGCATCATTTGAGAATAAAATATTTGCGTTCATAGAAATCCAGCCTCTCCAATTTACACAGAATTCTTGGAAGGTGTCGAGCTTGAATGAATAAGATTGTTAAAGCGGACATGAAATCAAAATGCAACCATCTGTTACCGTGTCACGTTGCTGTACTTCGAAAAAGTCAAATCATTTAAAAAAATTTTAAAAAAAGTCCTGAAGAAAAATTTTGGATAATGTGTATGACCGTTAGAGTTACCGACCAGACAGAAGAATTTTTATGTGTGTACGATAGAGCACAGCATTCGTCCCCCTACTATATTGGTAATGCGTTGGTTTGATGCCTGTATTTTTTGTAAATATGCAAGTGACTTGTTGAAGATTTTTGTTCCCCCCCCCCTTAAACTCAGCATACCTGTGCCACTGCACCCAACTTAAACAGATAAGCTTCACCTATGTTGGGTATAGTTGGCATCATGGTTTCTTTCTATTTATTTATTTCTTTAAACATTATAATTATTTTTCTGTTTTGTTTTTTATTTTTTACATGAAAAAGTAATTCATTTTGCTTGCCACCTATCATTGCAGTAACAATTAACACAGCAAAGGAGACAAGCTATATCCTTCTACTAGAGATGGTCAGAAATGCCCGATTACCAATTCCACAGAAATTCTGATTTCCGCCAATGCTGTTTACCGATTGTGGGGATTTCCGATTTCCGAGGAGTCTATTTTTTGGACCTTTTTTGCATTTTGTAATTGGCCAAATGCTTTTCTGATTGGTCTAATGCTTCCGAGTTCTGTATTGGGGCTAAAATTACTGAGTAGCGGTAATGCGGTATTCAATATCCGATTTCCAATTGGAAATGCCGATTTTCAATCGCTACTGCAGAAATTTCAATTCCGCGAAATCTGAATGAGCATCCCTACAGTTTACTACCAAAAGGAAAATAGTAAAGGAAGAACAGGGGAGACACCTCTGTCCCACGCTTAGCCCTCTCTAAATAATAATAATTCCTGCATTACCGGTATATATTTGCTGAGAAAATTTACCCTTCCCCCTTTTTTTTTTTTAATGCCGAACTGTCTCATTTTCATCAGTCCACCCCCCCCCCCTCTTTTACTTCTAAAAAGTTGCTCATATGAGTAAACCAATCCCAGAATGTTGCAGTCTCCTCACTCATCCAACTTTCCAGAATCCATACGTTTGCCACAGTCTATAGTGAGCGCTACTTCATTACTGTCAGTGGGTTCAGATCTACAAAAAATACCCATTTTTGCCATTGAAGTCTCTATTTCTTCCCAAAAGTGCTGTATCCTGGGCCAGCTCTGCCCACTCCACCAGCTCCTCCAGCTTCATTGTCCTGTTCTTTATAGCAACACCAGCGCCCATCACTCTTGACTTTGGATATTTTCTTCATTCTCTGTGGAGTTAGATGTGTTGAAGATTCTAATAGCTGGCTCATCAATTCTGATATTACCATTGTATCTTATATTTTATATTTGAAAATAATGAAGAATGTTGCAATAAAAAAAAATTCAGGAAAGTAAGAAAGTTAATGAAAACACTTTTTTCCCCTAATTTTATCATGTTGTGGAACACAAATTCATATTATTATTATGCAGTAATTAAAAATGGTGCTAATGGTTTTGAGCTGATGCAAATTTTACAATTTTTATATTAAAAGAAGAGTAATATTACGCAGCCTGGGCTTGCACTTTACTTGTCAGTATCAATATAATAATAAAAAAATGTTTTCTGAAAAAAAAATATCTTCAAGAAAAGCTTTGGGCAGCAAGTATTCTCTCTAGACTGGTGCAGGGAGTATGTTGGGGATGCTTTCTAAGGCCCAGTGCACACCGAGCGGTTTTTGGAGCGATCCGCCGGCCGCATCCGCCTCTAAAAACGCTTGTCTAATGTATTGCAATGGGATGGTGCACACCGGCGGTTTGCGTTTTTTGCCAAGCCGCAAACGCGCCTCCTGCTGCGCGTTTGCGGTTTTCGGAAGCGTTTCATCCTCAATGTAAAGTATAGGAAAACCGCAAACCGCTCTGAAAAACGCTAGTTCAGAGCGGTTTGCCAGGCATTTTTTTGTTACAGTAGCTGTTCTGTAACAGCTTTTACTGTAACAATATGTGTAATCTGCTACACAAAAACACATGCAAAACCGCTAGGTATGTTTAGAAAACCTCTCTAAACATACCTAGAATCGCTCTGAAATCAGCTCCCAAAACCGCTAGCGTATTGCGGATCTGCTAGCGGTTTTGGTGTGCACTGGGCCTTAGAGTGGCATTGCCCTCTATCTTTCTCTTGCTGTGCTAAAATTCTATTGTGTGCTGTTCAACATCCAATAAGATTGATTTTCTCTTTATTGTCACTGTATAAGGATGAATTTCCATTAAAGCGGTATAAAACTCTGACATACTATTCAATAGAAACATGTTTTCCTACATTTTATATGCCATACGTTTAGCACATTGGCTTTTGTGCATAAGTATTATTATTCATTTAGAAATTATACATTCCTAAAGTACACTTATTTTACTCTGAGAGCTGACTTTGCATTTTATTTATAACTGCTTTATTCATCCTCTAACTTAATCAGAAAGCATCAGAAAGCATTTATGCTTGTCTGACTTTGTTCAGGGGACCCAGCAGTGTGAGAGAAGGTTTTGTTTACATTTGTTATGATTGCAAGGGAACCTGTTGACCGCACCACTGAGGCAAGGGTTTCCCAGAGCGCAGGATCTAAGTGACCACGGGTCTTCACCTGCGTCCCCCTAGTGGAGATGCTGGACTTCGCTGCCTAGTGCCCACCAGGTTGCACCCCAAGTTACCCCAACAGTGGTTAAGAGAACAGGCAACACTACAGTGTGGAGACTTAGAGGATGATTACCGTAGTCCAGTAGCAGGCCAGAGGTCGTGGGCAGGTAGCTGAGGATCGTAGTTGAGAGACAGGCCAGAGGTCGGGGCAGGTGGAGAACAATCTTGATCGGTGAGGCAGGCCAGGAGTCAGGGCAGGCAGAAAGCAAGCGTAATCAGGAACAAGCCGGGGGTCAGGATACCAGAAATCAGGAGTAGTCAATAGCAAGCCAAGTCAGAAAACCAGAAGTCAATCAGAGTAGGCACACCAGGGATGCTGGCAACACAGGGAACTAGCTGAAATGAACTATCAGCACCTACTGCAAGGCGGAAGAGGCTTTTATAGGGGAAATCCCGTTTGGGCGCGAGATTTGAATCTCGCGCATGCGCTGACGCGTACAAACGTCCGCCATAGGAACGCGGACGCGTCCAGTACTGAAACTGTATTGTGCACGCGTACGTCCGGACGCGCGAGCCCATCGGGTCCACCCAGGAAGTAGACAGCAGACCCGACGCGCACCACGGGAACCCGGACGCCGCGGCCCAGCACGGTGAGTCTGACAACATTTCTCACTTGATACAATTAAACACAAGATAACATTATCTAAAGTTTGGAAGCGGCCAGCTCTGCTGGCAGGGAAGCTACTAAAGCCTGTGTTAACCCTTTGAATGCAGTTCTAGTAAAAAAAAAATGCTGGTTGCATATAATATGCTGTAAATAATCTATTAGAGCAAACTAGAAATGCTGGGTTTCATTCCGCTTTAATATACGGACATTCATCTGTGAATTTGCGTGTGCAAAATTTAACACGTATGTATGCAATTTTTTTTAATACACACAAATCTTTGCTCTTAAAAGCACAAGTTACTGTCATATTTTGTGCAATTTTTCACACGTCACTAGCGAATGTTAAAGGAATACTATCGATCCCCAAGTGTTCTAAAATTACAGTGTGCAAATAATGTCTAAGTAGCTGTGTAAACATTTTCCTACTTTTCATGTTAAATATCAGAGGCAAAAACTGTAATTTATTGAGGGTAGGATTTAGCTATATTGGGACAAATCAATTGCAGAAGGGGTGTCTGCTTCAATGCACAGCCAGAGTTGCATATTAGACTACAGAAAGCAAATATCAAACATATTAAACTCTGAAAGCAAAAACAGTATGAAAAGCTGTGACAATTAGTTACATTTCCTCTGCTCTCTTCAGACACGTCAGTCAGACACACAGGACACAGGATCTGCAGCTGTTGGGAGCTCTCTCTCTCTCTCTCTGTCACACACAGAGCTAACTGATCAAGTGTGAGGGGAATTTCTCCCCTCCTCATGGCTCAGTCAGCCTTCAGTTTTGGCGTCAGTAAAGTTTGAAAGTATTTTGCTAACAGTAAACAAAGAAGTTGCTACTAAAATGTATACACCAGTACTTAGCAGCACTTCCCAAACAATTCCTGTGTCAATTGAAAAAAATATGTGAATCGACAATATTCCTTTAATACTTTTGTACTCTTTTTGTCTCTTGATCTTGAATGCTTTTCTTTAATGTCTGAAGCTGGTTTGTGGGTTTGGCATGTTCAAAGCATTTACCATAGAAGCAAAACAAAGTTCTCTTTTTTTGATTCAGCATAGTGGATTTTTAAAAAAAATTTTTAAGACATTTCTCATGCCAGGCAAAGCTAAAGTGTCGGGCGATCATGGATTTATCGAAAAGAAGATCTTGCTGTGGGATGGAACAGAGTCTAGCTCACGAACCTTACAGAAATACTCATTCATTCTGATTTGGCCCAGGTAAGGGTTGCAAATTCAAGCCACCTTGTAGCAGATCAATACCAGGTTTGCTGAATCACACTCACACATCTAACTTTAGTAAACCAATCCCATTGTCTAGTCACATTTTAAGGTGACCAGTTTCTCTTTCTGGAGAATACACCTCTGCATGTTTATCTCAAATTTCTCTGAGTCCAGAACTTGATGGATTTCTTGGTGATCACTTCTCTTGCTGAAATGGGAGATCACAAATAAAGAGGCAATTGACAGTCATTTAGTATTTATGCAAACACGCTATTCTGGTGGTGCTGCAGTTTAAAAAGGAAATAGATATATTCTTACCTCCTGAATTGTAAAAGAACCAAATGACTGGATAATTATCTATTTAACCCCTTAAGGACCACAGGCTTTAAACACCCCCCACCCACTCGGGTCCAGGCTATTCTTTTTTTTTTTTTTTCAAATTAGGGCTCTACAGCTTTAATGGCTTGCTGCAGAGCCACACAAATGACCCCCCCCTCCTCAACACACACACTTTTCTGCCAACCAGCAGAGCTTGCTGTCGATGGGCTCTGATCGCTGCTGCAGGCAGTGGTTATTTTTTTTATTAATTTAATGATTTTTTCATAATAATTTTTTTTCCTGTAACTGATTCCCCCCCCCTCTCTGCCCGCCAATCACAGCAATCGGCTCTCATACACATCAGCCTATGAGAGCCGATCGCTCTCTAAGCCTCTCCAGGGGACAGCCGAGTGACACGGCTGTCCCCAGTACAGTGCTGCTGTAGATCGCAGTGCTGTACAATGTAAATAGATGGTGCCACTGTTTATTAGTCTCCTAGCGGCGATCGCCGATGGGAGACTGATGACGGAGCGTCATTCATGCGGAAATGCGTGTGCATCGGCATGCACGATCTCTTGCAAAACTCCGCCCCCAGGACTTGATGCCAATTGGGGTTACCCGGTCCTGGGGCTGCCACCCGCCCAACGCTAATCGGCTTTAGACGGTTGGGAGTGGGTTCATCACTAACAAGAACGTGTTTGTCAGGTCTCTGGCCGCTTCATCAGGTCTGCGAGTGCGAGGAGTCCGAACATCCATTTCCTGGTTCCTCGGTACCTGGAAACTGGGTATCTCCCTGCAGGCTCTGTTGGTGGTTGTAGACTTGCAACCCGCCCTTGTGAGTATAAAATCACATCGTTTGTTCCGTAAGTCAGTTTAACCATACTGCACCATAGGCTCCTTGTCTCTTCTTGTTCCCCAGAGAATCCATGGAAACATCATCTCTCGATTTAGAATGTATAACTTGAAATGTTGCAGTACATGCAGAGTGAAGGAGCAATTTAAAGTTGTAAGGATAATGATGTGTTTTGTAGGTGATAGTAAAAGAAATCTTAGCTTGAATAAATAAGATTGTTTACACGGACATGAAGTCAAAATGCAACCATCTGTTACCGTGTCACTTTGCAGCACTTCTAAAAAGTGAAATCATTAAAAAAAAGTAAGAATTTTTGGATAATGTATATGACCTCTAGGGCTATCAAACAGACAGAAAGTAAGTTTAAAATAAAGAAAAACAAAATTGCCAGTAAGCAAGACCCACAGTGTCAAATCATATGTTTATTACCTGTTTGCCATAAGAGCAGTGGCGTAGCTAAGAAGCTATGGGCCCCAGTGCGACTTTTACACGGGACCTCAGCAAGCACTCTGTACAGAACAGATGATTTTGAGCACCAAAAACTGCCAGGGACAGCCACAGTGTTAGAGACGTGTAATCAGGGGAGAAGAACAGTTTAATGATTACCAATATTCAAAGCACATATAAAGGTAATAATTACTAACATACAGGGCCGGGGCTACCATAGGAAAAAATAGGCAATTGCCCTAGGGCCCCAGAGCCTGTAGGGGCCCCAAGTTGTCCCTCCCCATCTTAACTGTTGCTCCCCAGGGACTCTGCAGAGTCTAAGTTGGGAGGTGATTGGGGGAGGTTCAGCAGCCAGCTCAGGGGCCCAGGAGGAAAATTTGGCTGCAACAAAGGGCCTCTAATGATGCTTTTTGGTTCGGGGGGGGGGGGGGGGTGTTGGGGGGCCCCCAGGCTAATTTTGCCCTAGGGCCCAATTGTTACTTGAACCGGCCCTGCTAACATAACAGCAATGAAGAGCTAATACTAATCCCGCTGGTCAAGGGGCCCCAGTGCGGTTGCAACTTCTGCACCCCCTATTGCTACACCACTGCAAAAATAATGTCTAAATACAACACCTTTAACCACAGAATTAAAATGACACTCAAGATAAAGGAGTAACATTGATTGCATTGTTACAATGGCACCCTATCAAGCGTTCGGGTATGTAGGACAGCAAGTGAAAAGTCAATTTGGGAGGGTGGTGTTGTGCAAGCAGGAAAAATGAGCGAGTGTATGGATCTGAGAGACTCAGACAACAGTTAAAGTGCTTCTTCAAGATGGTAGGTCTTGTAGGGTGTTTGTGTTATGTAGTGGCTAGTACCTACCAAAGGGAAGGATAAGGGGCATTTTAGGGCCTGTACAAACTGCTGCGCTTGCGCTGCACTTTTAAAATGGCATGCATTTTTGAATCGCAAGTTCTCTTCAAAAATCATGAAAATCGTGAAGATCTATACACACTGGTGCAATTTTTCTATTTTCATGAAGGCTTTGCGATTTAAAAATTGTATGCGATTTTACAAACGCAGTGCAAGTGCAGTAGTGTGTACAGGCCCTTACACGTAATGTGTTGGTATGCCTTAGTAAGCGTTAGTACGCATTAGTGTGCATTGGAACTCGTTTTTTTCCATAGCAGTGCATTGTGAAAATGATTTCAGTTAAAACGCGTATAGTGGGAACTGTGCCATAGGAAAATATGGGTATCGCTTTAAAAATCCGTTTTCTTTTAGTTATAACTGAGAGCAACTGATTTACTGTGAAAGGGGCCTCACTGGTTAAATAATAACAAGGTCATGGGTACCCAAGGCTCACCGATTCGTACAAGTAGCAAAGGCCAGTCCATCCCATCCAACTCTATAAAATCCCTACCATAACACAAGAAGCATGTCACATCACAAAGTGTATCACACTTTTGGGCTGCGTAGCTGTTGACCAGTCACAGTACCAGTGGTAGCCCAAAAAGTACCTTTAATGGACACATACTTGTCAGAACTGGATGATGGAATAACTAAAGGAGGTGGTCTGGTGTGCTGTAATATGATTTTCTTGGTTTTTAAATTCCAAAGGCTCCAGTTCAATCAATCTTGGGGTTGTATTAGAAAAATCCAATTCACAATGGTCAACCTTTGCAACTGACTGGACTTCAGTTATCTAATGTCTTGGTGTCAGATAAAACAAGACCCATTCAGAGACCTTTCAGAGTCTATGCCTCATCAGGTCAAAGCTGTTTGGGCAGCACAAGAGGAACTTGACAAAAATAAACAGTTGGTTTTCAATATTTTGGTTAATCAATGCATGTTACAGAGACAGTGTGCAGGAACCAAAGATAAAACACAGGAGGTCACATGGGATAACAATCCAAGGGATAGGCAAACTCAAGGTCAGTAACTAGGCAGGGGTCACACAAAGTAGATCAGGAAGTCAGACGGATAAACCAGGGATGAAACAAGAGCATAGCCAGAACAACCAGAGGTCAATACAGGTGCCAAGCCAAAAACATGGTCAAAGGTACAAGCAAGATTGTTACACATGAGAAGTCTGAAATCACACCCAACCAGCTTACATGCCTTCCAACCATCCCGATTTCACTGGGAGTGTACCATGTTGGGAGGCATGGTCCGGTGTCCCATGGCACCACCACAATATCCTGGGCTTTTTCCTTCACCTGCACTGGGGCCTGGCTAATTAGCAATGGGGGGAGTCTGGGGATGTGGGTAGGGTGGCCGGTTTAATTTTTCCCTCCTCCATTGGTCCTTCTCCTGTGTCTTCCCCCTGTTGCATCGTAAAGAGAACCTAGAATGAGAGGGATATGGAGGCTGCCATATTGCCTTCCTTTTAAACAATACAAACTGCCTGGCAGTCCTGCTGATTCCCTGCCTCTAATACTTTTATCCACAGTTCCTGTTTCAGGTGTGTGATTCAGTCACTACAGCGGCCAAAGCGTTCAGGCAACTGGTATTGTTTAATCAGAAATAACTATGGGAGCCTCCACATCCCTCTCACCTCAGGTTCCCATTAATTAACTGCAAATGGCCTACAAAACATTTCATGTACCTCTCACTTGTCTTTAGGTTTCCTTTAAGGAAGTCCCACCTGATTCTGATCGGGTACATTCATCCACTGATTGTTCAGTGGTGGAGCTCTTTATTCTTTGAAAGAACTTTATTTAGAATTGTATCAGCCTGAAACTGTTTTGTGTTTTAATACAGCTTTTGCCACAACATGCCCGCATGAAGCTCTCCTCTTTAAAATAATGTTATCGGGAAAAAAAAATTACCTTGCAAATGTTTGTGAGAATTGTCAACAAGGCTGATAATTTAAACATTGGTTCACTTCTCAGCTTTGGAGTTAAGTGTTTTTGCAGAAAGAAGCATCATAGTGTCAGCACCAGGATAAACACAAAGTCGCTCTGGCCCCTTCCAATTTATACTCACTGAGCAGGGAGATGAGGCTCTGTGAGCGCTCACACTACATTTCTCATGCTTCCACCATAAGCGCGTCTTACAGCAGCTCCAATGGTCAGCGTGGAATGGACCTGCTGCAATGTAGGAGAAGGTTGGACTTTTAGATGGGTATGCCCAGAGCCGGGACAAAGTCCTCCAGCACCCAAGGCTGAGACACTAAAGTGCTCCCCTCCATCCATCCCACCCCAGTAATCACTCACTGCTTGCTATTAGACTAGAGTTGGGACGAACGGTTCGCCTGCGAACGGTTCCATGCGAACTTCCGTGGTTCGCGTTCGCGTCCCGCAGGCGAATGTTTGCGGAAGTTCGGTTTGCCCCATAATGCACCATGGAGGGTCAACTTTGACCTTCTACATCACAGTCAGCAGGCCCAGTGTAGCCAATTAGGCTACACTAGCCCCTGGAGCCGCACCCCCCTTATATAAGGCAGGCAGCGGCGGCCATTACGGTCACTCGTGTGCCTGCATTAGTGAGAGTAGGGCGAGCTGCTGCAGACTGTCTCTCATAGGGAAAGATTAGTTAGGCTTAGCTTGTTCCTGGCTGCATACCTGTTCTGTGAACCCACCACGGCATACCTGTTCATTGAACCCACCACTGCATACCTGTTCATTGAACCCACCACTGCATACCTGTTCATTGAACCCACCACTGCATACCTGTTCAGTGAACCTGCCACTGCATACCTGTTCTGTGAACCCACCACTGCATACCTGTTCTGTGAACCCACCACTGCATACCTGTTCTGTGAACCCACCACTGCATACCTGTTCAGTGAACCCACCACTGCATACCTGTTGTGTTCAGTGAACCCGCCACTGCATACCTGTTCTGTTCAGTGGACCCGCCACTGTATACCTGTTCAGTGAACCCGCCACTGCATACCTGTTGTGTTCAGTGAACCTGCCACTGCATACCTGTTCTGTGAACCCGCCACTGCATACCTGTTCTGTGAACCCACCACTGCATACCTGTCCTGGCCTGCCCCAAGAAGACTAAGTCGCTCCCAGTCCCTCCACACAGCATGTCTGCCTGCAGGCCGCTTGACTACCTTCTCCGCCACCACCAACAGGGTCCTGGACTCCAGGCGGATTGCTGAATTGTTTAGGCCGCTTCTAGCAGCGGCCGCTGTAATAATTTTTCTGGTGCGTGTACATGACTGCCTAATTTTTCTGGCTGCACTGCGGGCAGCTGCAACAACAAAAGAAAAGGCATGTACATGCGCCCATTCCCCTTCGTGATCATTACCTTGCCGTGGTGAAGGGGCTTGCGTATCACAATGAAGCAATGACCGGCGCCTAGATGAGTGTCTCGGGGGCACACAAAAGATAATAAGGTCGTTGCTTCATTGTGGTCAGACCAAATTTGATCAGCTGGACAGTCACTGTTCTGTCATTCAGCTACATCAGCCAGGCGACCATATGGGCTGTAAAGCCACCAAAACCTGCACTCTCGCCATGGTGCGCACCAGTCCAGCGCGGCCGTCACTACACAAACAGCTGTTTGCGGTGCGTTACACGATGAGTTTGGTGTGTCAGTGTGAAGCAGTACCTTAATTACACTACCTGATTGATGCATACACATGCAAGATGTTTTAAAGCACTTTAGGCCTGTCATTTAGCATTCTATGTGATTTCTGCCCTTAACCTCCTTAGCGGTAACCCCGTGCTGGACACGGGGTAAGCCGCCGGAGGGTGCCGCTCAGGCCCTGCTGGGCCGATTTTCATAATTTTTTTTTTGCTGGACGCAGCTAGCACTTTGCTAGCTGCGCCAGCACTCTGATCGCCGCCGGCCCCCGCCCGATCGCCGCTATCTGATGCGGCGCGCGCCCCCCCCCAGACCCCGTGCGCTGCCTGGCCAATCAGTGCCAGGCAGCGCCGAGGGGTTGTTCGGGACTCCCAATGACGTCCCGACGTCGGTGACGTCATCCCGCCCCGTCGCCATGGCGACGGGGGAAGCCCTCCAGGAAATCCCGTTCTTTGAACGGGATTTCCTGATCGCCTATCGCCGGAGGCTCGCTACATGATTTAAAAAAATAAATAAAAAAAACTGCTGCGCTGCCCCCTGGCGGAATTTTTCATACCGCCAGGGGGGTTAAAACGCTGCTTTGTGTCAAATCCAGATTTTTCCCGGGGACTTTTGGCGTGTATCCCACTCCGCCATGCCCCCCTCCAGGTGTTAGACCCCTTGAAACATCTTTTCCATCACTTTTGTGGCCAGCAGAATTTTTTTTTCCAAAGTTCGCCTCCCCATTGAAATCTATTGCGGTTCGCGAACTTTTCCGCGAACCGAACGTTCCGCGGAAGTTCGCGAACCCGGTTCGCGAACCTAAAATCGGAGGTTCGGCCCAACTCTACATTAGACTAAGAAGCGCCCCAGGGCCTCCAACCCCCCCCCCCCCCCCAACACCTTAATATCTAGTTATCTGGCTTGCAGTCACTGCCATGTATCCCCTTTTCTTATTTCTCTCTGCTTCAAACGCAATAGGGGAATGATAGCTGAGTGAGTTGTGCGCCCCTCCTACACTGCGTCCTGAGTAGTGTTGGGCGAACATCTAGATGTTCGGGTTCGGGCCGAACAGGCCGAACATGGCCGCGATGTTCGGGTGTTCGACCCGAACTCCGAACATAATGGAAGTCAATGGGGACCCGAACTTTTGTGGTTTGTAAAGCCTCCTTACATGCTACATACCCCAAATTTACAGGGTATGTGCACCTTGGGAGTGGGTACAAGAGGAAAAAAAAATTTAGCAAAAAGAGCTTATAGTTTTTGAGAAAATCGATTTTAAAGTTTCAAAGGGAAAACTGTCTTTTAAATGCGGGAAATGTCTGTTTTCTTTGCACAGGTAACATGCTTTTTGTCGGCATGCAGTCATAAATGTAATACATATAAGAGGTTCCAGGAAAAGGGACCGGTAATGCTAACCCAGCAGCAGCACACGTGATGGAACAGGAGGAGGGTGGCGCAGGAGGAGAAGGCCACGCTTTGAGACACAACAACCCAGGCCTTGCATGAGGACAAGAAGCGTGCGGATAGCATGCTTTGTACCACCATGCAGTCATAAATGTAATAAAGATAAGTGGTTCAATAAACAGGGACCACGCGGCAACGCTAACCCAGCAGCAGCACACGTGATGGAACAGGAGGAGGCGCAGGAGGAGAAGGCCACGCTTTGTGAGACACAACAACCCAGGCCTTGCATGAGGACAAAAAGCGTGCGGATAGCATGCTTTGTACCGCCATGTAGTCATAAATGTAATAAAGATAAGAGGTTCAATAAACAGGGACCACGCGGCAACGCTAACCCAGCAGCAGCAGCAGCAGCAGCACACGTGATGGAACAGGAGGAGGCGCAGGAGGAGAAGGCCACGCTTTGTGAGACACAACAACCCAGGCCTTGCATGAGGACAAAAAGCGTGCGGATAGCATGCTTTGTACCGCCATGTAGTCATAAATGTAATAAAGATAAGAGGTTCCATAAACAGGGACCGGCAACGGTAACCCAGCAGCAGCAGCAGCAGCAGCAGCACACGTGATGGAACAGGAGGAGGCGCAGGAGGAGAAGGCCACGCTTTGTGAGACACAACAACCCAGGCCTTGCATGAGGACAAAAAGCGTGCGGATAGCATGCTTTGTACCGCCATGTAGTCATAAATGTAATAAAGATAAGAGGTTCCATAAACAGGGACCGGCAACGGTAACCCAGCAGCAGCAGCAGCAGCAGCAGCAGCAGCACACGTGATGGAACAGGAGGAGGCGCAGGAGGAGAAGGCCACGCTTTGTGAGACACAACAACCCAGGCCTTGCATGAGGACAAAAAGCGTGCGGATATAGCAGCAATGCTTTTTGCCGCCATGCAGTCATAAATGTAATACAGATGAGAGGTTCAATAAACAGGGACCGGAAACGCTAAACCATCCCAGATGTTCATCGGTCATGTTACTTGGTTGGGGTCCAGGAGTGTTGCGTAGTCGTTTCCAATCCAGGATTGATTCATTTTAATTTGAGTCAGACGGTCTGCATTTTCTGTGGAGAGGCGGATACGCCGATCTGTGATGATGCCTCCGGCAGCACTGAAACAGCGTTCCGACATAACGCTGGCTGCCGGGCAAGCCAGCACCTCTATTGCGTACATTGCCAGTTCGTGCCAGGTGTCTAGCTTCATGCCCGGTTTCAGGTCCAGCGGTGCCAGCCACAAATCCGTCTGTTCCTTTATTCCCCTCCAAATTTCCTCCCCTGTGTGCTGCTTATCCCCAAGGCAGATCAGCTTCAGCAACGCTTGCTGACGCATGCCAACAGCTGTGCTGCACTGCTTCCACGATCCTACTGCTGCTGGTGCTGGGTTAGCATTTCCGGATGAGGTACAGCTTTGAGATGCGTTGGAGGAGAAGGAGTCAGAGAGGTAGGTGCTGCTGTTGTTATCCAGCTGTTTGCGGCGTGGGCAACACCCGCGCCGTAGCAGGTGAGGAATCGCTGCCAGGCTCCACAAGGTTCACCCAGTGCGCGGTAAGGGAGATGTATCGACCCTGGCCGAACGCACTCGTCCAGGTGTCAGTGGTGAGGTGAACCTTGCAGGCAACGGCATTCTTCAAGCTTCGGGTTATTTAGCTGACCACGTGCTCATGCAACTCAGGCACTGCAGAGCGCGCAAAGTGGTAGCGGCTGGGAACAACGTAACGTGGGATGGCCACTGACATCATGCCCTTGAAGCTGTTTGTCTCCACCACTCGATATGGCAGCATTTCGCAGGCCAGAAGCTTGGCTATGCTGGCTGGCTGTTACTGCCACGGCCCGGGGGTCATTTGCTGGCAATTTCCTCTTGTGCTCAAACATCTCAGAGACAGACAACTCAACCGTAGCGCTGCACACCGAAGGGCTGTTGGTTGTTGTGTTTGATGAACACTGGGAGACCTCAAGAGCACTAGTCCGGAAAGTGACAGTGTCAGCATCGTCTGATGTTTGTGAATGTTGTGAACCACGCAATGGCTGGGCTACTGCTGCTGCTGAGGCGGGTCTGGTGGTGAGTCTGGTGAACCCAAGGGAGGCAGTGTTGCTGGTGGTACCCTGTCCTGCCGCGTTTGCCCACAGAGTGGGATGTTTGGATAGAATGTGGCGGCTCATGCTGGTGGTGGAGAGGTTGTTAATACTTTTCCCCCTGCTCAGGCGGGTCTTGCACACCTTGCAAATCGCCATGGTAACATCCTCAGTGCAGTCTTCAAAGAAAGCCCAGACTTTAACTGGCTGAGGACTCGGACCTCGTGCGTGATGTGCTGGTGCTGCTTAACCCACTGCTGGACGCTTGAGAGGTCATCCAAGTAATTATCTGGTCCTGTTCTTTTGGATCTGTGAGGGTTGTTGTCCTGGACAACATGGGCAGTATTGAGTGGGTTTTCTTGGGTGCTCCCCTGTGGCCTGTACGTGAACCGTCAGGGGAAACACCTCTTCCCTTGCCCCTCCCTCTTTCACCGGATTTCTTCCTCATTTCACTTATCCTTAAAGTACACGCTGACTGGCAGCAGTACAGTGGCAGTACAGAAATGCTATACAGTGGTGGGTGAGCGGTGTACCACTATTGTCAGCAGTGACACAGAGCACAATGCTATACAGTGGCGGGTGAGCGGTGTACTACTGTTCCCAGCAGACACAGAGTGGAAGTAAACACAATGCTATATAGTGTGGCTGAGCCGTGTACACAGAGTGGCATTAAACACAATGCTATATAGTCTGCTATATAGTCACCCCGAACAGGGTGATGTTCTGCAGAACCCGAACAGTGGCAAACACTGTTCGCCCAACACTACTGGGAGGGAACGCAGATTTTAGTACCTAAACACACGATACAACATGTTTTCCGGGGTCGGACTCTGAGGCACATACAGATGGTCCCGATCATCATCCTCATCATACAACTCTTCTCCTGAGTCTGACCCACCCACCACCTCTGCCACCCCAACATCCCCAGACACAGACCCCTCATCGTCCTCAACATTAACTTGGGATGCTGGCCTGAGCCAGACCTCCTCCTCCACATCAGGCCCCATCATCTCCTCAATGGCAGCCCTCATTAATCGCTCTGGCGACGGACTGATGGACACAACGTTCTCCTCCGGGGAGGGCTGCTGCTGACCACTGGCTGCTGGGGTGGATGTTATAGCTTGCGTGGGGCGTTGGCTGTTGCTGTTGTTGGGAGTGCTGCTCACAGCGGAGGTCTCTGGGGAACTCATGTTGAGCTCATATAGTGGTTGACGGTGAGTGGAGTATTACTGATCCCAGCAATATACACACTGACTGGCAGAGTACGCAATGCTATATAGTGTGGCTGAGCGGTGTACACAGAGTGGCAGTAAACACAATGCTATATAGTCTGGCTGAGCGAGCGGTGTACTACTGTTCCCAGCAGAATCAGAGTGGCAGTAAACAATGGTATATAGTCTGGCTGAGCGGTGTACACAGAGTGTCAGTAAACAATGGTATATAGTCTGGCTGAGCGAGCGGTGTACTACTGTTCCCAGCAGAATCAGAGTGGCAGTAAACAATGGTATATAGTCTGGCTGAGCGGTGTACACAGAGTGTCAGTAAACAATGGTATATAGTCTGGCTGAGCGGTGTACACACAATGCTATATAGTCTGCTATATAGTGTCAGTAAACAATGGTATATAGTCTGGCTGAGCGAGCGGTGTACTACTGTTCCCAGCAGAATCAGAGTGGCAGTAAACAATGGTATATAGTCTGGCTGAGCGGTGTACACAGAGTGTCAGTAAACAATGGTATATAGTCTGGCTGAGCGAGCGGTGTACTACTGTTCCCAGCAGAATCAGAGTGGCAGTAAACAATGGTATATAGTCTGGCTGAGCGGTGTACACAGAGTGTCAGTAAACAATGGTATATAGTCTGGCTGAGCGGTGTACACACAATGCTATATAGTCTGCTATATAGTGTCAGTAAACAATGGTATATAGTCTGGCTGAGCGAGCGGTGTACTACTGTTCCCAGCAGAATCAGAGTGGCAGTAAACAATGGTATATAGTCTGGCTGAGCGGTGTACACAGAGTTTCAGTAAACAATGGTATATAGTCTGGCTGAGCGGTGTACACAGAGTGTCAGTAAACAATGGTATATAGTCTGGCTGAGCGGTGTACACAGAGTGGCAGTAAACACAATGCTATATAGTCTGGCTGAGCGAGCGGTGTACTACTGTTCCCAGCAGAATCAGAGTGGCAGTAAACAATGGTATATAGTCTGGCTGAGCGGTGTACACAGAGTGTCAGTAAACAATGGTATATAGTCTGGCTGAGCGGTGTACACAGAGTGTCAGTAAACAATGGTATATAGTCTGGCTGAGCGGTGTACACAGAGTGGCAGTAAACACAATGCTATATACTCTGGCTGAGCGAGCGGTGTACTACTGTTCCCAGCAGACACAGAACAGTGAACAGAATGCTATATAGTGTGGCTGAGCGAGCGGTGTACCACTATTCCCAGCAGACACAGAACAGTGAACAGAATGCTATATAGTGTGGCTGAGCGGGCGGTGTACCACTATTCCCAGCAGACACAGAACAGTGAACAGAATGCTATATAGTGTGGATGAGCGAGCGGTGTACCACTATTCCCAGCAGACACAGAACAGTAAACAGAATGCTATATAGTGTGGCTGAGCGAGCGGTGTACCACTATTCCCAGCAGACACAGAACAGTGAACAGAATGCTATATAGTGTGGCTGAGCGAGCGGTGTACCACTATTCCCAGCAGACACAGAACAGTGCACAGAATGCTATATAGTGTGGCTGAGCGAGCGGTGTACCACTATTCCCAGCAGACACAGAACAGTAAACAGAATGCTATATAGTGTGGCTGAGCGAGCGGTGTACCACTATTCCCAGCAGACACAGAACAGTAAACAGAATGCTATATAGTGTGGCTGAGCGAGCGGTGTACCACTATTCCAAGCAGACACAGAACAGTGAACAGAATGCTATATAGTGTGGCTGAGCGAGCGGTGTACCACTATTCCCAGCAGACACAGAGTGGCAGTAAACAGAATGCTATATAGTGTGGCTGAGCGAGGTACACAGAGTGGCAGTAAACAGAATGCTATATAGTGTGGCTGAGCAAGCGGTGTACTACTAATCCCAGCAGACACAGAGTGGCAGTAAACAGAATGCTATATAGTGTGGCTGAGCGAGGTACACAGAGTGGCAGTAAACAGAATGCTATATAGTGTGGCTGAGCAAGCGGTGTACTACTGTTCCCAGCAGTGACACAATGACAGGGGGGACCCTGGCTAGCGTGGCTGGAGCGCGAACTACCCTGCCTGCCTACCCAAAGCTAAACCCACAGACAAATGGCGGAGATATGACGTGGTTCGGGTATTTATTTACCCGAACCACGTGACCCGTTCGGCCAATCAGAGCGCGTTCGGGTCCGAACCACGTGACCCGTTCGGCCAATCACAGCGCTAGCCGAACGTTCGGGGAACGTTCGGCCATGCGCTCTTAGTTCGGCCATATGGCCGAACGGTTTGGCCGAGCACCGTCAGGTGTTCGGCCGAACTCGAACATCACCCGAACAGGGTGATGTTCTGCAGAACCCGAACAGTGGCGAACACTGTTCGCCCAACACTAGTCCTGAGGCTGGAGCCTCTCTCGCCTCTGCCTTGGCCCGGCCCTGGGTATGCATTTGATAAAGCAGTGATGGGGATTAATCTCACCTGATTTTCTTCAATGCTCTTTATATTAATGTTTATTTCCACTTTCGTTTTAAAGATTTTCTATACCTTTAGGGTGTTTCCGCGGTGTGTCAGATTTCCTGCTGTCTAAATTGCCATTTCAGAAAGATGCCCTCTATATTATGGCCTGGGAGCTTGGGGGCCTTTCGGCATTGCGGTAAAGCAAGCGCAAGCGGCCGATAACTCACTGAAGGTCTGTGGAGACTTTCATACTTAACACAATGTGACACGCTGCGATGGAAGAAGTTAAATCGTTGCAAAGTCATACGTTTGTTATCGCATGATCCGTGCATATCGCACGGATTAGGCAGTAATGCAAGTCTGTGGTGACGCAGTAAGCATTAACGATGGAGCGTAGTGCAGCACAGTGTACGTAAGTGGACCAACGGGAATCATGGTGACCTACCTAGAGGAACTCCAGCCTAAACAGACATATTGTCATTAAGTTACATTAGTTATGTTAATTAAAATAGATAATATAATCTCTTACCTACCCTGTTTTAAAAGAACAGGCAAATGTTTGATTTCATGATGGCAGCCATCTTTTTGGTTGAAAGGAGGCGACAGGGAGCATGAGACACGGTTCCAACCTTCCTGTGTCCTGAGCACCTCTCCCAGTTGCTAGGCAACGTGAATAACCGCATAGGAAATCCCATCATGCTCTGCACAGCATCAGGGAAAGAAGGCCCGGGGTTTTTTTCTTTAATGGGTGGAGCTTAGCTAAAAATGCAGCTAAAAATGATGCTTTGGTAAGAAAAACAAAGTTCTGATGCTGTGAAACTGTTAAAGAAACACCAAGTCTTTTCAGTTCTGCTGAGTAGATTTTTAGTCCAGAGGTTCACTTTAATGTTCAGCAGGGAAAGCGTAACGCTGAGTGGGGGGCGGGTCTATGCATATTTCCTTCTTGGCTCTGCCTGCCGCAGTGTAATATGAATGGGGAATTGGTGCAGTGTGATTCTCCGCCTCTCCTGCCATTGGAGAATCACACTGCACAAGTGTGAAACCAGCCTGAGGGTTCTGTGGAGTATCTGAGCTGTTCCAAGCAAGGACTCTTCTAGACTGGTTTCTAATGGAATCTGAGTGCACCGAGGGGCAGCCCCCTTACAACCTTTCCCCGTAAGTGGCACTATGGACCCCTTTGTTTCTGACAAATCCCCCCAGGGGCCGGGCCAGCTGGCCTCCAGCCAATATAATTGTGTTTTGGGGCCCCTGCAGAGTTTTCATCAGCAGAGCGACTCGCCTGTCCCAGCCGGCACACTGAGTGTGTGCTTCCATCTGCATCCTCACAAGGGCGTAACATGCTGCTGGTTCACATAGAAGAGGCAGGTGAGTCAATCCACTGCCAAAGACTCTGCAGGGGCCCGGGGATGACAATAAAGTTGAGGGGGACCTGGGGGGGGGGGGGGCAATGGAAGGGCTCCTACTATTTTAAAGTGACTCTGTAACAAAAATTCCGTTTTTTCTACCATCCTACAAGTTCCTAAACCTATTCTAATGTGTTCTGGCTCACTGCAGCACTTTGTACTATAACGGTCTCTGTAATAAATCAATGTATCTTTCCCCTGTCAGACTTGTCGGCCTGTGTCTGGAAGGCTGCCAACTCTTCCGTGCTGGTCTGTTCCTCTATGCACACTCCAGTGTGTGTTTTATTTACATAAGCCAGCAGCTTCTCTGCTATCTTATCAGTGATAGAAGAGAGCTGAATAAAAACCCTCCTCTGTTATTAGGCTGTGAAAGTAGCTGGCTGACACATACTGAGGAATTACAAACACAGGCACAGGCAGAGCTGTCTGCAGGAAGCCTGTAATGTTCAGTGCATGAGAGAAGAAGGGGACAGAAGGTAAACACACAAATGATCTTTTGAGATTCAAAAGGAAAGCTGTATACAGCCTGCTTGTGTATGGATGTATTTTCTATGTGTGGACATACTGTACATCAATCTACTTCCTGTTTTGGTGGCCATTTTGTTTGTTTATAAACAAACTTTTTATAACTGTTTTTGACTACTTTTAATGCGGCGAGGAACGGCGAAATTGTGACAGAGGGTAATAGGAGATGTCCCCTAACGCACTGGTAGGTTTACTTTTGTGCGATTTTAACAATACAGATTCTCTTTAAGACCACTTTGGCTTTTGCTTACCACATGATACTCTTTAAACCTTTAGGTGCTCCTCCAGCTTCTCAGTTTTTCTTGATGCTACCGCCACTTGGCCCTGCTACATCTTCGGGCTCTTCTCAACCAATAGTAGGGATGGCCAGGAAGACCCAAATCATTACAAGTTGATGCAAAATTCCACATTTTCTGTGCAAATTCATGCAGCTTAAAAGTGGACCAATCGAATCCCAACCTCATTCGATTAGGCACACTTAACTCAGATCAGAGACCTGTGATGTATACCTCCATCCAGTACTGTGTTGGAGGGGTAGGCCCTTCGGGGGCCCCTCTAGCCCAAGGGCCCAGATGTGGTCGCTACCTCTGCACCACCTATTGCTACACCCACTGCCTCCATCACAGGTCTCATCAGATGGGCCTGTGTTATTAAGACAACTTTTAGCAACGTACTGTAAAAGACCTGCCTCAAGATGTGTACACACGCACAATGTCTGTCGCCTAAAGAGCTTGGTACTCTCAGGTGACAGTTCTGAAGTCAAGCACTCTACATATTCCTCGCTCTGCTATAGCCATCTGTTGCTATGGAACAGAGGAGAGCTGATGTGCATTAAACAAAGAAGCGGCTTTAGGCTGGAGGGTTGAGGAGAGGAAAATGGACTCTGCCGGCCATTACTGGTATGCCAGATTATTGAGCAATCTTGGCAGACCTTGGGGACATCTGGAAATGCACTAAATTCTCTGCCAAGACAACCCCAACTGATTGCCTCATCTGAGAACAGTCCAGCTTGTGTAAGAGGCTTTAGGTCACAGTTCTGAAAAAGTCAGTTATAGTGCTGCATTTCCAATGTATTACTGGTACCGCTTTCCTAATTGTACCAGAAACTAATTAACCAGAACTGACTTAGAATTACTCTGAAAAGTCCAAGCATGGTTCTATAGTCTGAACTTCATCCTCCAGTATTTTTCTCTACTTTTTTACTATATTGCTCTTCTTCTGCACTCACAAACCAGCTCACCCTACTAATGTCAACAAATCAATTTCCAACTCCCTTGCTTCTCTGCCTCTACTTACAGACATGGACCGCGCTCTCATCCACTCATCCTTTCTCTTCTGTGCCTGTTTGCTAATGGTGCTACAGCCCTAATCCTGGTCTTGTTTTCAAGGCTTTGCCTGTCCATGGACTGGCATCTTCTGTACAGCACATAACACGTGTAGACCAAATAACCTTGCCAAAGTATCCCATAGTCCCATTATTCCTGCTCCTATAACTAGTTCCATGTTTTCTGTTGCGTGTGTGAATGCCCACTCACTATGCAACAATCTTGAACACATACGTGACCTCTTGGTTTTCTTTTCACATTGTTTTATTTAGTACATTTTTTTCTTTATCAAGAACATCAACGCATAAAAATGTGCTCCAGTTTAACCACCAGTGACCTCATCGGTACAGGTAGTTGTACGTTAGCAGCTCTAGTACATCTTGGACTAGCAAAAGAGTACACTGTATTACAATCTTGTTTAAATGATCGGAATAAAAAAAATCACATAAACCTAATCTGCCTGATGGTGAAAGGTTCACTGAGGGGCTTAGTGTGTCAGTGGTTTCTAAACAAAAAGTGCCAAACGATTGTACATTTTTCTGGACAACTAATGTTTGACGTTTAGATTGTTGTATAAACCGATGTTTTCCATCTTTTCATGGAGGGAGGTGCACAATCCATCCAATCAAGGGCTTTTGTTTTCTTGGCAATAAATGGTGCCTCTTGGGATCATTTAGTGATATGTATACTTTTCCATTAAAAAAAAACCTGATACATTCTGGGCCTTTTCACACTGGCGTGGTGATTCGTGGCAATTTACTGCACTGCTACCGCGGGGCAATGCAAGGGGTGCTTTCATATTACTTGCGGTGAGGTGCGCCGGAAGTGCTCCATCTGACGCACTTCCAAAACTACGTTAGCCCGCGTATCTGCATCTTCATGTAAGTCTGTGGCGACGCAGAGATTTAAAAAACATTGGCATTGGCGGTGCGGCAACGTTGCGATGCGCATGTGTGGAATGGTATTTTTACAATGCACTTACGTGCACTTCCGTGTTTCTAAAACAGGAAGTGACCGCAAGCAAGCATCACTTTCTGTTTGTCCAGATCCCAGAAGGGGAATATCGAAATTGGCGCCAATTACAATAACGGGTTTCATGGGTTTTGGCCCGATTCCTCAAGTACAATACAAGTGCCTGTAGAGCTTTTGGTCACGAATGTGAGTGCTTGAAAAGGTTTTTCAGGTGCTCACGTTTGTGACCAAAAGCTCTACAGGCACCTTGTATTCACCTGAGGAAGCCGGCCAAGACTTGTGAAACGTGTTGTCTACTGTGCATGAATAAACATTACTTTTTCCATTAAATAATGGTTTGTCCTTCTGAGAAGGTAAGAAATTACGCTTCTGAAATATACAACATCTAGTATTATCATATCATCAAGGGCGCCTCCACCAGTGGTGTTTTTTTTTTTTTTTTAGCATAGTCCATATCACATAGGGTTTTTTTTAGTCACGAGGACCTTTGGTCCTCACAACTAATCCAGGAGAGCGACCAACCAGCATCTGTGCCAACAGACCTGGGACACCGAGCATGGGCAGTTATAGTCTCCCAGGCTCAGACGGTGGTTGCAAGTTTTGCAACCCACCCTTGAGAGTATAATACTTTACACATGTGCTTACATCACTTTGTCTAAGGATACTGCACCATTGGGCTCCTGGTCTCTCTCATTCACTCAATGACTAGAAAGTGCTAAAGACCTAGTTCTGAAATACCAGTGTCTACATGACTACCCCTCCACCCCTGTGCTTGACTACCCCTCCATCGCTGTGCGTGACAGTGACGAGAGTATCTCAACACATCCAACCAGAGGAAGTTCTCCTCTCCAATAGCTGACCTTTAATTCATTTTAGGGTTTCAGAACCTTGTTACCATGTGATGAGCAGCCAGTTTGCTGGACAACCATTAAATTCCAGCAGGCTCAGAACGTTCAACAAGCCAAGTGACACTTAAAGAGGATATGAGATAAAATGTATGCTCCTTACTAATGGACCACTTACATATATTATACAGGCTATTATCCCCCCAAAATGTTTTTTTTTTTTTTTTTTTTTTTTTTATCCCTCCTATACTACTTCTTCTTTCCTGGTGCCACAGCCCTTTGTGGGCTTTGGCCTATTCCTTCCTATACATTATTAGGTAATGTAGCCTCTCATCCCATCTCTCCAACCTCCGCAGCATTCTGAGGTACAATATTGCAAGTGCTCCTGGGAGGACCTCTTCAGCAGGCCCCCAGAATCAGGGCTTGGTGGCTACACAGAGGAAAGGAGCAATACTTGGGGTTTGTGGCTATGCTGGAGAGGTAGGAATAGGGAGTATGGCAATACTAGAGAACATAACTTGGAGGTGTGGCTATGCTGTGTGTGTGTGTGTGTGGGGGGGGGGGGCAGTACTTGGGGAGTGGCTATACAGGTGGGAGCAGTACCAGAAAATCCATCAGGGAGCGGGCAAAATTTTTTCCCTATATCAATATTTACACTAACATAAAGATTCCTCAACACCATTTTTGCACCAGAATTAATAGCAATCTATCTATACATTTATCTGCAATATTCTCAGTATCACAGAGTGTAAGGAGCATATGTGTGTTGAATCCAACAGCCGAAAGGTTAAACTTCCCCTCCACACAATGAAACAGCGCACATAATTTTACTGATTTCCATATTCCACCCAGAGCCGTGTAATATTCAGCGCCTGCCTGAAAACACTGGAAGTTGTGTCAGATTTGGCGTCTTACTTTTATTCCCCTTTTTACACTTTTTTTTTGTGCTGAACGTTTTGGGCTCTTTAAGCTGCTGCAAGAAAACAAGGGAGGAAATTCTCTTTTTTTTTTTTTCACTTCATTTTCACGTCCTCACATTTCCTTATTTCACATGGTTTAAAAGAAAAACGCCCCCGGCGTTATTTTTCCTTTCTCAAGAGCAAAGTGAATGTGACTTTTCTAAAGGGGTCACAGGATGCCTTGAGGGCCGGTGGGTGTAGCTGGACGGCTGCCTGCTTTCAGCTTAACTGAAGGGCTTGTCAGGCTTTTCATCTCGCAAGAAATTAGCCCCGGGCGCTGGCCAGCAGCAGGAAAAGGCTGCATTATGAATCCCACGCCGGCTATTTCCCACTGACATCAAACCCAGAGTTTTTCTAAATGAATCCCTCACAAAGACGAGCCTTCATTTCTCTGCCAGCTCGAAATTAGCCTGAAATAATGACCTTTCAGAGATGTCTAGCGTTTGTCGATAAACCCTGGCCTAAACCTCAAGGTAATCCTCACACCCCGCACGCTGGACAGACGAGAAAAGGCCCCCGCGCGTTTTGCAAAGGTGACTCCAAGTCAGGGACGGTGGCTTGACCTGAACGCTGCAGACGAAAATGAAACCAGCAGCCAAAAGGGACTAGAGTGAGGTTTGTTCTGGAGAGCTCCGGAGAACGGGCAACAAGCAGATTAGCTGGCGTTTGAAAACGACCTGTTCTACCTCCACAGCTGCGCTAATGCGCTGGGTGGGGACCGATTTTTACGGATTCTAATCTGCAGCAAGTGGGAAAACAAGGGCAGCGAAACATAGTCATTAGCTCTGTGCGTAAGCAGATGCAAATAGGATGTAATGAAGAAAGCTTGGAAACTACAGAGCCCTTTTCTTTTATCAATAGAAAGGAGATAAATACAAATTGTAGTTTGTTGAAATGTGGTTCTGTTTAAGTCACTCACTTCAGACAACAGTTTTAAACAAGTTTGAGGTCAAACAGCTTTTTGTAACCCATTAACATACAGTATGACTCCTAGCCAGTGATATGCAGCGCATTTACACCTCCCCCTTTACAAAATCATCTAGACTATACCTATTTCTAATTTAAAGAGGAACTTCAGCCTAAACAAACACTGTCATTAAGTTACATTAGTTATCTTAATTAAAATGAATAGGTAATATAATCTCTTACCCACCCTGTTTTAAAAGAACAGGCAAATGTTTGATTTCATGAGGGCAGCCATCTTTTTGGTTGAAAGGAGGTAACGGGGAGCATGAGACACAGTTCCAACTGTCCTGTGTGCTGATCACCCCTCCCAGTTGCTAGGCAACGTGAATAACAACATAGGAAATTACATCATGCTTTGCACAGCATCAGGGAAAAAAGCCGGGCAGTTTTCTTTGATGGGTGGAGCTTAGCTAAAAATGCAGCTAAAAATGATGCTTTGGTAAGAAAAACAAAGTTCTGATTCTGTGAAACTGTTAAAGAAACACCAAGCCTTTTCAGTTCTGCTGAGTAGATTTTTAGTCCAGAAGTTCACTTTAAGTATTTAAACAAGCTGTGTTCATCAGACTTACCTGTCTTCATTCCGTTCACCCTGATCACTATTTAAAAAGAATAGAAAAAACGCTGGAAATACATAGTTAGGGCTGGAACCCACAGGAGCTGTTTCAGCCGCACTCTTGAATCTCCGACGATCCCAATAGCGCTAGCCAAATGAAAAGCAATGGAGGTGATTCCTCTGGTGTCAATTCCCCAAATCTCAATTGCGGGTCCTGCAGTATTTTTGGTACATTTGGGCTTCAATATAAAGTATAGGATCGCTGTAAAATCACTTTTTAATTGCTGTAAAAAGCAAATTGGCCAATCAATTGGCCTGGAACCCACTAGCAGCGCTTTTCTAAGCCTTTAGGAAAAATCCCTCTTAGCATGACAATAGCAAGAGCTTTACGAACCTTTTCTGCCCACTAACAGAGATTTCTGTTGGTGGGCTCTGATCGCTGCTGCAGGCAGTGGTTATTTTTTATTAATTTAGTTTTAGGTTTTTTTTAATAAAAACAATGATTTTTTTCTCTTTACCTGATCCCAATCCACCCCCCCCTCCCCCCCCCCCCCCCCCGCCAACCAATCACAGTGATCGGCTCTCATAGACATCCGCCTATGGGAGTCAATCACTTTCTAAGCCTCTCCAGAGGAGAGCCGAGTGACACGGCTGTCCCCAATACAGCGCTGCCATAGATCTCAGCGCTATACACTGTAATTAGACAGCAGTTTCGCTGTCTAACAGTCTCCTAGTGTCGATTGCTGCTAGGAGACTGATAACGGATTGGAGCTCTGTCATTCAAGCGAAGATGCACGATCCCCAGCAAAACACGCCCCAGGACTTGACGCCAATTTGCGTTCCGCGGTCCTGGGGGAGCCGCCACTTTCACGCCAATCGGTGTGACGCGGTCATAAGAAGGTTAAAAAAACTTTACTCAAGAATACGGTTTAGCAACAGCCATAACAATTTTGTACATGTCTGTTGGCGAAGAGTAGAGACCGGCACTATCTGTAAAGTATTTAAGCTCTTTATTTATAGACTCATTGACCTGTTGCTACAAAGCATAAGCAGCGACGTTTTGGAGGTGATCCTCCTTTATCAAGCTATGTCAGTGTCTAATCCAAATAGTATCATTATCAGCTTTATGTACTCTCCTAACATGGAACTGGACCAATCGCATTGTATTTCCGCCTATGGCAACCAATCCCCATCCGTCCTGCCAAGCGGACCTGATAGGAGACTACTACTTAATATGCCACTGTGTACAACCAATGAAAGCCTCATAGTATCCTTGGGTGCGTGCTTTTAGCTACTGCGCATGTGCGCAGCACGGACAGCCGTTGGGACAGGAGAACGGGGCCAGTTAGCCGGGCGTGTGCGCAGGCGGACAGGTGCATGCAGCGTTAACTTAAGGAACAGACCTAGGTCGCATATATATAGGTATAATGGATATCTTCTAGCCAAGTTCATGTTCATGCTGTATCTATCCAGGGGCGTAACAATAGACCCTGCAAGGGATGCTGCTGCAGAGGGGCCCAGAAGCCCCATCCTGAGAGACTGACAACTAAAGGCAAGGAGAGGAACAGCTTCTTCTATTCTCTGCACAATTATTCTATTGACTGCATCTTCTCAGCCACTGATAACGAATCAAACAATCCTATTCAGTGTGCAGCAGGCTCTTCTGTACAATGCCCAGCCCCCAACCTCTCTACCCCTCCCCAAGTGCTCTGTACTGTAGTGATGCTGGAGAAGTCTGCAGAGCCAGTTCTGCTCCATCAGAGATGGACAGAGTGAGTGTAATAAGCTGAGGCTAGGAGCACACTCATAGGTCAGTTTTCTGCACACCATGTGGGCCAAGGGGGCCCCATCAAAAGTTTTGGAATCCTCCGGTCCCCCGCTGTCACTTAGTTACGTTTTTGACGACTCACCAGTCGGCCGGCCGCCATGCGTATTATTGGACGCATTCCCTACTGCAATTAGCGCTGTTGCGGACTGCAACACGTCTATCTACGCATGCGGAATGCGGCAAAACGTATTTTTGTATGCGTTACGGTCCTCAACAGCGCTAATTGCAGTAGGGAATGCGTCCAATAATACGCATGGCGGCCGGCCGACTGGTGAGTCGTCAAAAACTAAACTAAGTGACAGCGGGGGACCGGAGGATTCCAGATCGACTCCGAGGGCACAGGACTGCTGCAGGGGGCTGGTAATAGCCCCAGGTAAGTGAAACTCTTTACCCCCCCGTTCAGTTAAGGTTCCCTTTAATTCCAGGAGGACCAATGGAGGATAAACTGTGCTTGAAGCCACAGATTCCCACCAAAATGTGGCTAAAGTTTTTTTTTTCCACAATTTGTAATCGAGGCTCTGAGAAACAATCATGTAACCAAATGCTCAAATCAGTTTCAAGCTACCTAAAGTATTATCACCCTAAGTAATAATGTATTGAACTATATTTTTAACTTTTTATTTATTTATATTTTTTGCTTTGCGTGACTCTAGCCTGCTTATGGGTAGCATCCTGAATTTTGAAGGCCTTGAATTAGACTGTCAATTTCATCCAGAGTGTGACAAAAGTAAGTCATGATAATCAGTTCAACTAATACCGACAGTAAAGGGGAAACTATGCCTGAACTATCATTCCAGGATCTTATTGTGTTTATTTTTTATTATTTTTAAAAAAAATTCTGGCTATTTTTAGCACATCAATTCCAACACATGGGATCTTAAATGGCTTATTAATAAAAGCCAGATGGCTGCCAAAATTCCCACATGGGGTCAATCATACAGAACATTTTCTATTTAGATACAAGCCATCATAACAATGCCAATGGGATCCTGAGGTTGTTGTTTTAACAGTAGAAAAATATACACGGAGTGAGGCATTGACATTTCAGTCTTATAGGCTTCTCTTATCTCTAAAATATTCTCCAGGGGGTCAGGTCTCTTCAGTTCCACCCAACGGACCTAGAAACAATGGTGTCACCTATTGGACTATGTGGCCATTATGGCCTCTCCGTTGGAACTCTCTTCCACAGCCTATCCGTCCTGCTCCAAGCCTGGACATTTTCAAATGTACCCTCATGACACACCTATTTAGACAAGCTTGTAATTTGCAGTAGCTAGAATTTAAAGCTAACCCCTTTGTCTCCTCCCCTAGCGTCTCCACCCCACCTTTAGATTGTACGCTCACAAGGGCAGGGAGCTCCCCTAGTGTCTCCACCCCATTACCCTCTAGATTGTAAGCTTGCAAGGGCAGGGAGCTTCCCCTAGTGTCTCCACCCACTACCCTCTAGATTGTAAGCTACCAAGGGCAGGGAGCTTCCCCTAGTGTCTCCACCTACTACCCTCTAGATTGTAAACTGTAAACAGTTCCTGTTTCTGTACAATTTATCACCTGACCATCTATCAGTGTTGGTGATGTTATTCAAACTACACATCAACTGAACTGTATGTATCAGTACTTGTGTCACTGGTTGTCCTGATTGTACAATATGTTGAACTGCTCGTGTATCTATGCTGCCCATTGTTGTATGTTTTGCTTGTTGCACAGCACTTCAGAATATGTTGTTGCTCTATAAATAAAAATCATAATAATAGTGGGTCCATCTTTTCTCCTTGTCATTCGGCCAATCGGCAACAACCCCTTTGTGACAAAATCCTGAAACCTAACCTTATGCACAAATTTAGACTACCTGTGTACACGTGCTTAAAGTGGAATGAAACCCAGCATTTCTTCTTTGCTCTAATACATTATTTACAGCATATTATATACTACCACCATTTTTTTTACTAGAATAGCATTCAATTAGTTAAACACAGAGCTTGAACGTTCAGTGCAGAGAAATCTGGAGGCATCCGAAGTGGAGATAATGTTATCTTGTGTTTACTTAATTGTATCAAGTGAGGAATGTGACACATTCTCTGACTGTGGAGAAGCTCCTGGACACAGACACACACTCAAAGCATTTCTGCCTTCAATACAATATGAATAAAACCAGTTATGAATAAAATGCAAAGGCAGCTCTCAAAGCAAAAAACTGTACTTTTGTGAACTTGTAATTTCTAAATGAATAATATGATAACCGTATGGCATATACAAAGTAGGAAAACATGTTTTTGTTGAATATTATGTCAGGGTTTTATACCGCTTTAAACAAGTATATTTCTCTCATAGTGAAAGGCACTATAAATTACATTTTTCGTATGTTGATGTTACTTACAGTAGGTAGTAAAAAGCTTTTCTTTCTCTTTTTCCTATAATGGTAATCTGTTAACCCTTTCCCTGCCAGCCGATTTGCCCTAAACGTGAACATGGTCTGCCAAGCAGTTTTTAGACGTTTTGCACTCATTAGGTTTACTTAGGACTTTTGACAAGAAAACCTACATGAAATAGGACATATTTCATGCTTGCACTCAGGGCCGCCATCAGAAATTTTGGGGCCCCTCACACATCATCAGGCCCGGGTCCACCCACTGGTTGCTGTGCCCACCCACTAGCCACCCCACCCCCGTGTCCGTGCACGAAGTGCACTGCGGCGAAAAATGTGCATGGCTCCAACACTGAAGAAAGCTGCATGCACAGCGTGATGCGGCAAAAAGTGGGTGTGGCCATGGCATGATGTGGGTGGAGCCAAATACTAGCAAAATACAGGTAGGAACTTGGAGCTAGACACTTGTAGGTCCGTTCTTATCCTTTATCCGTTCTCTTTTGTCCCCCTCTTTTCTTCCTGTACCTCTTTTGTCCCCCTCTGTCTCACCTCTCTTTGTGCCTCTTCGAAAAAGCCACGCTATAGGTGGCGAATCGCGATAGCGGCGGTGGGGACCCGTGGAGACATCTGACTGGTAGGAACCTATTCATCACTTTGGTGATTTTAGGACTTGCTTCTGCCTTTTTCACTATTTTCATTCACTGATCCTACTTTTTATGTTCTATTTCCATGTGCACACTGTGCGATTGCCTCAGGCTAATTCCTTTGCACTATTTTTCTACTTTTTAGGGGTCTTTTCCCCTTCTTGACACCTCTCCTATTCCTTTTTGCCTTTTCATCTTGGTTTTTTGCAGTGTATCTGGATATTTATTGCACATATATATGTTTTGCTGTTTACATGCCATGTGTGTGTCACTACAGTGTTATGCAGGTTTAGTGCCATGTAATTGATTTTTGAGGATGAGCATATCTGTCACTAGCACTTTATTATCCCGCCAGTTCTCCGATACTGTGGGTTTATTCATTTCCCCATGTTTTAACAGTTTTTAATGTTTGTAATTTCAAATAAAGGATGATATATTGTATTTTGATAAACTACTGTTCTGGTGCGGTTATTTTGAGGTCATTGCTTTTGTTTTTAGTATTCGATCCTATTGTTACGCCTCTGGGTTGAGTTTGTCTGTGGGTGGAGCTGTTGCTACTGCTCTGATTACATCATCCTATTATTCAAACTGTGAGGAGGAAGGCTCAGACTGGAGCTTTCTAAGAAGACTGCAGCCTATAGCACAGGCAGCCTGTGGTGCAGGAAGTCACCGATACCTGGGCTCTTGACCAGGTAATTTAAAAGTGACTTATTTGACATTAGCTGATGGAGTCTACACAGACAATCTCTGCAACCCGAATAGCTACAACGTCCGTCCAACTCCCTCCGGTAAGCAGCAACCCCCATAATGCTGGCTGGTCGCCGCCAGCCTAGGCTACTGATAGCTGCATGCACCGATGCTGCTGGGAGCGCTCTGCGCATGCACATTAGTGATTTTTCTTGCATACTGTGCATGTGCAGAATGCTCACAGCCGCGGGAGCACGATGAAGAGGCGCATGGCCGGCCATCTTTGCGGCGGTTGTTGCTGCTAGCTGGAGGGTCACGGAAGGACGGCATGGGCACAGCATGACTCCAGGGGTTTGCAAGAAGCCCCAGGTGTAAGTTAAACTGATTATTTGCTTTTACTTTAGATTTCCTTTTAACAAAGAATGGTGAGAATAGACACGCTTGTGGGTTGTTAATAACGAGCCTAATATTTGGATTATTTTTAGCGATATGGGCACATCCACGTGATGCTATGCTCCGCAAAAAGGCTGCTCTTGTCATTAATGAACGAAATCCTTGTTCAATCTGACCATGATTTCACTCATCTAGTTTGTAGTATTAAGACGTTCATTTGCACTCAGGGAAGTTTGGTTTAGACAAAGTGTAGATTAAGTGTGGGAACACATTATTCCTGACAGATGTGGATGAACCTCAGATTCAACCATGCCTTCCAGTTCCAGACATTCCTGCTCACACAACTGCAAGGAAGATGTCTATTCTGTTTTCATTATCTTTTTGTTTTGTTTTATTGTTAAACTCAAGTGCTGATCTCCAAGCTGACCATGTAAAGCCGCACACATATGTACGAGGCATTTAACCCACTGTGCATGGCAGGACAGACCCGGTACAGACACGTGTTCTGTTGCTATGCGGGGATGAGGCCCAACGGAGCGGCACACCAGTGATGTCACGCAGTGACCGGGGTAAGTGGAGAGAACAATGCTTTCCGTCAGAAATCGTCCAAATTAATCCACTGGGCTTTTTTTCTTTTCTAACTTGATTGGCTCACAGTAATCAGGAGGTCAGGAGCGAATAAAAATGGGTTTCTGACCAAGTTACGGTCTTTAGACACGGTATTGCATCGGGTGGCGTTAAAACTACGCCATATCAGGTTTAGGCAAGGCATACATATGAAATCACCGCCAGGAGGCTTATGCGCAGGATACAGCCGGTATATGGCTTATCCTGCTGCTGCACAAGTCCCGGTGGTGTTAATTACCATTCCCCCTCCAGGTCCAAGTGGATGGTGGGGAATGATGTAATTCGGCTTCCAGCTATTGCTGGCGGCCAAATTACAGTGTTTTAAAAGTAACTTCAGCTCTGTCTTCTGACGGCGTCAAAGTTACTCACAGAGCGCTGCTATAGCCGTAATTCCTATTACGGTCTATGGTGGCGCTGGCTGCAACAGACCAAACCATGTCTTGTCTACCATGTCTAGGTGAATGTACACAGTGTAAGTGATTGCATACCTCCTGGTATAGGTACAAGTAGGTACGTAGTGAACGGATTGGTACATGTTTTCATATTTCATGAGTTTAGCCCACTTCCACAGGTTATTGTGGCTACTGGCTGCACCTTTCTGATCAGCTGGATAGCGCACTGGTAAGACTGTTGCCTTTGAGTTGGGATTTGAGCCCTTTAACAAGGATTCAAATTCCAGATCAAGTCAGTAGTAAAATAGAAAGGAGTCTTTGGCCAAGGCTCCCTAATGATCATGGTTGCCTGTGGAGCGCGCCCTAGTGGCTGCAGCCCTGAGGTGCTTTAAAGAGAACCTGAACTGAAAATAAAAAGTAAAAATAACCATACCCAGGTCATACTTACCTCCTGTGTAGTCTACTCCTCAATCTCCTCCGCCTCTCCTGTGTCCCATTGGTCCACTGTGATCAATGGAATTCTCCGTCCTCCATTTTAAAAATGGCAATACCCCATAACAGCTTCCTGGTTAGAACACTGTTAAACTGTAATATCACCCACTGAGCCATAGGGACACATGGACATCATCTTGCACATTCAGTTATAACTGACAGCTGCTGATATATAACTGACAGCAACTGGTATAATTTCAGTTCTGAAAAACTATTGTCAGAACTGGAAGGGATCACTGTAAGAAGAAAATGATGAGCTTCTGAGAGGAACTGACGGTGAGGTTAGTATGTAATATTCATTTGCAGCTACAGCATGTGTTTATTTTAAATAATTTTACTCGCTTCAGGTTCCCTTTAAGGCTGTCAGGCGAAAAGCGTGATATGTTCTCTTTCTTGTCTAGTTTCTGCATGACCTATTATGCATGAGAATTATAGATCTACTTCACATTTTAACAGTCATGCATCTGATAGTGTGGCCTCAGCATGATTTGCCTATGAGGCCCAGGCTTGGTGTAATCTGTGCAAATACACTGTGCTTATGGCAGTGTCCGTCCCCTTGTTCACATATGCCCAATCATGCACACCACTCAGATTTAGGGATGATAGAGAATGATTTGGTGAAATCGTCCTGCAGTGAGCGGCTGCCTATGCAAGGATTTACAAGTTGCTGTCTCCCTTCTGATGTGTTCCATTCCACATTCCATGTTCTTACACTTCCTCTTTCAGAGCAGAAGTTCCAGTGTAGAAGGAGGAAATGTAAGAAAAGCAAAGCCCCAGCAAAAGCAGGATCACCTACTGTGGCTTCCCACACTGGATTGAAACAGACCAATGGTCAGGTCTGGATTTACCTCACAGAAGCCTATAGACACAGATGTCTTGGCACTTTAGACATCACCCTCCATGAACCTACAAACCCCCTGCAAACTGCATCACAAGTGTGCTGGCTTTCCCAGCTGTAAATTCTTCCTTACTTCCCTTGTTCATTATCGGTAGCTACAGGTACCCCTTAGTATTAGGTTGCCAGACGTACCCTCAATAATAAGTAGCTAGATGTGCACCAAGTATTAGGTAGCTAGAGGAACCTCAGTAGCTAGAAGTGCCCCTGGCTGAAGAGAGATCTCTTCAGTGGTATGCCAAGGGCAGGGTGAGTAACCGCTCATTTACATTCTACTCAGGACTCTGCTTAGGGAAGGAGGCACTAGGGGAGGAGAGTGAGACAACTTTCCATCATCATACGCCTGTAGGCACGTGCCTATAGTGCCTTATGGTATATCCGGCCCTGCCAAAGGTAATCATCCCTCCCCAGTGGTGGGCCAATGAGGATACTCCCTGGGGATTTACGATTTCCTTTGGTCTGGGAACCCCAAGGCTGTATTTATAGTTTTCCTGCCTATAGGCCAACTTCATTGTTGCTCCCCCTCCATGTACAGCAGCTGCCCTCCCATGCTATGTGCAGCCTATTCTTCCATGTGTAGCATCCATGTACAGCAGCCCCCCCATTCCTTGTACAGCCCCCTTCCATGTGTAATATCCATATACAGCAGCCCTCTTCCATGCCATGTCCTTCTGTGTGTAACATCAATCTGCAGCAGCTCCTACCCATGCTGTGTGCAGCCCCCTCTTCCCTGTGTAACATCCATGTACAGTCACAGTGGTCCCTCCCATTCCACGTGCAGCCCCCTCTTCCATGTGTAAAATCCATGTGCAGCACCTCCCATTCCATGTGCAGCCCCCTCTTCCATGTGTAACATCCATGTACAGCAGCCCCCTCTCCCATGTTATGTGCAACCCCCTCTTCCCTGTGTAACATCCATGTACAGTCACAGTGGTCCCTCCCATTCCACATGCAGCCCCCTCTTCCATGTGTAAAATCCATGTGCAGCACCTCCCATTCCATGTGCAGCCCCCTCTTCCATGTGTGGCATCCATGTGCAGCAGCCCCCTCTCCCATGTTATGTGCAACCCCCTCTTCTGTGTGTAACATCCATATACAGCAGCCCTCTCCCATGCTGTGTGCAGCCCCCTCTTCCATGTGTGGCATCCATGTGCAGCCCCCTCTTCCATGTGTAACATCCATGTACAGCAGCCCCCTCTCCCATGTTATGTGCAACCCCCTCTTCTGTGTGTAACATCCATTTGCAGCAGCCCCATATAAAGCTCTCCTCTTTGTGGTGTTGCTCCCCATTTTCAGTCTCCCTATTCTGTCTGCAGACTTTTTTACGCAGGAGCTCCTTTTTTTCCATTTCTAACCGCCCTCTTGAATACCATTCCACCAAGGCCTATGCCTTTGCGGCCTTTCCAGAAATCTGGCCATGAAGCAGTGATTGATACTTCTGCGGTGCTTGTCCAGTGGCAGATGCTGGAGCGTTAAACAGTGACTCTTCTTATACTCCTCCTTATCCATCCCGCTGGAAGCTGTTCCGCCCTCCGCGTTGTCCCTCCTACCTTCAGCATTGAAACAGATATAACACTCTACTTCCGAGCAGCTGTACAGGACTCCTGCCCTGCATTGTGGCCTGAGAGATCAAGCCCCGATCCCTTCCATTGTACACATGTTCACTGCTGGGTTATAGTCATCCTTGGGCTGTATAGCAGAGGAAGAAATAAACATCAAAGTGCCCTTGGCACAGTACCACCCCTAAATCTGGCCCTAACAAAGGCGTGGGGGTTACAGAGTAGAGGTGTGCACTGCGATGGGGAGGTAGTCAATACTGGGGTAACAGCACAGTAATGGGGAATGGAATAGAGCTGTTCATAGTAATGGAGTCGGTTTAACATACCACTACCAAGGTATTCCCACAGTATTGTTATTTCAGGGAAAGATGTTTTAGAGGGACACCAATTAAAGGGGCACTATGGCGAAAAAATGTAAAATGTGTGCAAACATATACAAAAGCATTTCGGAGACAAAAAACAAAAGACCGAGAGCCCAAATGGTGTGGTATTTCGAGGCAATAAAGACAGAATATAATCAAGATAAATTTATACTCACAAACGTGAGTTGCCCCTAGGCAACCACTCCATATGCGGGTGGGGAGAATTAGAACCTGACCCCACTCAGGTATAAGATGTCGCTCTCTGTAGAAGAAACTAGGAAAAATCCTTGCCACCACAGGTGGACTGCATTCTGTTAAGGATAAGGACCAGAGGCGCCAAAAAGAGTAAAAGCAATACTAGGTTTAAAATCTTGGGGGGAGACGTACTCGCCACCCTTCAACAGACCAAAAACCAATGGAAACCACAATATTTGGTCAAAGATTCAATAATTTATTAGTACTCCCAGGTGCTACGCGTTTCACGGGATTATCCCGCTTCCTCAGGCAATCAGACAGGAGTACAAGCTACAAAAAATACAAAACAATAACATACATAAATACAGGACCCCAAATGCTTGTAATAACTTAAACAACTCAACACAGGAGTCAAAGCTCCATAATATAGAATGCACATCAAAGTGTAAGCCTGTAGCTTAAATATGTGATCATTGGAACTCATTTGGACCTTAATATAGACAAGTGTTCCCAAAATTACGCATAAAGAGCCGATGTATACACTATGTATCTTATAAGCCACTGTGTCAGTGTCCAAATACTCAAAGTTAGTCAGAATGGCTCTTTTCACTTTATTCTCTAGTGGTATTTGATAGCCATAAACGATGGTATGATGTATTAATTAATGTAGGTGACCAGGTGAATAAAGCGGGGAGGGAGAGGGGGGCTTTGCTTAAAGCAAAGTCTTTGCCAGGAAGTTACTATAATGCTAGATATATCCATATTAAACATTGGTGTCCAGTGTGGACAAAGTAATGGAAAGGACTTACCAATTGGGGGTCTGGAACGAACTAGAGCGCCTCAGTAGGAAAGCGAGGCGTACTGGGCACTATAAATAGCCCAAATGTGCGGAGAACGCCGTCTCCGCATTGTCCTATCTGACTTCCGCTGCGCTAGGCGGAAGTGATGTATGGCGCGCATGCGCCGGAAAGTGTCGGCGCCATTTTGGATTAGGTATGTTGTGGGCAACGTATGTAATGACGTATGCGGCCATCTAGCGTTTATCACGCGTCCGAAATGACGCGTATATACACACAAAATGCTAGCGCTGCGTGCGCATAAATGCCCAGAGGTTTCAATACGTTATTATTCAATGTCATTTATATTGGGTGCGGATTGGCAGGATAATGGGAGCTTTTAACCAAGGGGAACAGGTAGTACCTGGATACCAACTGGGTTTAAATGGGACTAGTGAAATTGTATTTACTATAGATAGCATTAAGATCACATTTTTCACGTTTATCACGATAGATTAATAGAGATTAATAAAAATTATTAATAACAAATAAAAAACAAATAAATAAATAATAATAAAAATTAAAAAATTAAACACAAAATACACAAAAAAATAATAATTGCAGAACATCACATACATAACACGATCACAAACATTATATAAACATATAAAGGCATATAAAGCATATATAGCGCCATATACAAAAGCATGTTTTTTCCAGAGTAAAATGAGCCATAAATTACTTTTCTCCTATGTTGCTGTCCATTACAGTAGGTAGTAAAAATCTGACACAAGCGGCAGGTTTTGGACTAGTCCATCTCCTCATAGGGGATTCTCAGGGCTTTATTTATTTTCAAAAGCACTTAGAGAATGGCAGTTGCTCCGTCCAACCGCCAAAAAACTGTGTAGCAAGCAGGGAGGCTGGGCAGCATCATTGTTTAAATCCTTTTTAGGGAATGTCTTTATAATGAATAAAGGCCATGCTGAGAATCCCCTATAAAGAGATGGACTAGTCCAAAACCTGTCACTTCTGTCAGAATTCTACTACCTACTGTAAGTGACAGCAACATAGGAGAAAAGTAATGTATGGCTCATTTTACTCTGGAAAAAATGTATTTCTTATTTGTACAGTATATGTTTGCACATATTTTACATTTTAAAATTCTTCGCCATAGTACCCCTTTAAGTTACCTGTAGGTTTTTGGGATGTGGGAAGACACAGGAGTGCTTGAAGGAAACCCACTCAGACACAGGGAGAACATACAAACTCCGTACCCTGGCTGCAATTTGAGCCAAGATGAGAGTACTGCCCACTACACCACAGTGCTGTCCACTACACCAGAGTTCCCCAACCCTATCATCAAGACCCACCAACAGGGCATGTTTTGCAGAAAACCATGAAGATTCACAGGTGGAGTATTTAGTGTATCATCAGAACTGATTAAAGGAACTCTGAGTTGTGCCCAAATGTAAAAGAATACACTTACCCGGGGCTTCTTCCAGCTCAGGGTAGGCGGCGAGGTCCCGCGGCATCCTCCTGGCTCGTCTCCTTCAGCCTCCGCCGGCCCCCGGTTTTCAGTGTCACACGGCGACACCCGGGCCTGGTGTCGGCCGGCTCTTCCTGTTTGACGCAATGTGTCATCACACTGGCCGCTTCGCGTCCTCACGGCGGCCGCTCGAGACGAGCCAGGAGGACGCAGCTGGACCTTGCCGCCTACGGACCTTGCCGCCTACCCTGAGCTGGAAGAAGCCCCAGGTAAGTGTATTCTTTTAAATTTGGGCACTCCTCGGAGTCCCTTTAACTACCTCTGTGGCTATCCACAAAACATGCATTGTTGTTGGGCCTTGAGGACAGGGTTGGGGAACGCTGCACTACACCACCGTGCTGCCCACTACACCACCGTGCTGCCCACTACACCACCTTGCTGCCCACTACACCACCGTGCTGCTCAGTATTCCTGAAGCCCTCATCCCCATGTACGGCTTTTGGTTTTCCCCTTCTATTATTTCTCTCCTCATCCCTATATACAACTCTCTTAATGATTTTTTTTTGCTTTGAAACTGGCTGTTTTGCAGCTGTGACCATTTGTGATCAGAGATGTAAATCCTTAATGCTGCTTAGTAGTATTTGTATTTTATTTTTTAAACACAGCACAGCCTGGGGAGACCCGGAGAGGCTTCTAGACATACATTCTCTCTCTGTCTGACATATGAATAGAAGGTCTTCACCAAGGAGGGGAAAAAAACTTAGCAACATTAAAAAAAAAAGACTATTTGACATTGAGCATAATTCTTTCATTTAGTATTTTGCAGACAAGTCATTTAGTGGCTACACCTACCGGCCGCCATTGGCTAGTCCTTCTGTTCATTTCTCCAAGCTGCGCGGTTTAAGAGTATAGATCGGAAAACTGATGCCCTCTCCTGCAGCTAAATTAACTAGAATCACGTGGAAAACAATCCGAGCCTTGTATGAAAAGGGGGAACCATTAACAGTAGCCCGCAGCTATGGACTGCACCCAATATGACTGCAGACGCACTCGCTGCAGATGTTACAGGCTGGCTCTGAGGCAAACTCAGCTATGTTGTATAGCTACAATTAAAATCAACTCCTCTGCCAAAAAAATAAAAGGCAGGAGGGTAAAAGGGAGAACATCAAAGACAGATTGAAATGTGTAGTTAGTAATAAGAGTGGGTCTCTCCTCTTGAACTGGGCCCTGCAGCGTTCCATGGCCCCCTTGTTAATGAGAAATCTTGACCTCTGGTTTGTAAGTTAAACTTGTAATCCCAGCTAATGAACTAAATCAATCCCAACTTCACCGCTCCCTGCCCATTTCTCTTTGCACACTGCGAGTCTGAGAGTTTGCGTCCAAATGTATAAATCTTAGGAGGAAAGAGGAGGGGAAAAAAACTGGGCAAGAAATATAGATTTATTCTACAGAAGGACGGCTTTCTCTGTTTTTCAAATTGACGTTTCATTAACTCCTTTTCTCTGCCGGTGCGGTGGAGCAGCGAAGAGCGTTTCTGTTCAAGTAGAGACGGGATGTGTGAGATATATATATATATATTCGGTATATAAGTAACCGGTGCATAGGGAAGTTCTCCTAATATGGAAATCTTCATGGACATAGGAAAGGAATTACATTTAGCCAACCAAAACCTCTAGCTTGTGGTTAAAGGACATCCGAGGTGAAAATAAACTGATAAGAAAAACATTTATATCTATCCTCCTTCTCCTAAAAATGACTTTTTAAGATATACCACAGTTTTATTTTATATTTAAATCTAGTTTTTACGTTTTTACTGTTTTACTGTTTTTGCTCAATGACACCTTCATTGAAGTATGTCAGTATCTATGAATTATTGACCCTTTTTATCTCTTTTCTGCTCCAGGAAGCCATTATCTGACAGGAAAGTGTTTTATGGCTGTAATTCCTTATCAGTGAGGGTTATGCTGTAGTCTGACCCAGTCCCGACCCGGACAGAAACTGTCACTTGCATACCTGATGTTTAACTCTTTCAGGCAGAGAAAGAAAAAAAAAGGAACACAGAATAGTTATTTGTGTGCTAGGCACTGTACATACACATGTCTATCTCATCATCATGTCACATGTCACCTCGGTTGTCTTTTAAGCTCCATGGTAGTATGATTCTTTCCTGATTTTAGGTCTAAAAGTGGTACAATTTTTTCATATGCTTTTAGACCCTTAAAGCAGGAAAAAAAGACATACTGCAGAGAGATCTGCAGCAGCCCCTGCACATACTCACTTCCCCAGGATTAACGCTCCCAGCAACTTTTTTCTTTTACTCTGAGCCTGACTCTGGTCAGTGGCATAGCCAAGGAGCCAAGGGCCCCGATGCAAGTTTTACATTGGGACCCCCCAAAGCACTTTATACATAACAATTGATACAACGCACCAAAACCTGTCACTGGCAACTACCGTGTCAGATGTACAAGCAGGGGATGGGGATAAGTTTGTTAATGATTACCACTATTCAAAGTATCTATAGAAATGATTATTATGAGCACAGGGCCAACAGAGAGCTTATACTGTGGATGAGGGAGGGCCCCTCGGGGCCCCAAGGGCCCAAGGGCCCCGATGTGGTCGCAACCTCTGCACACCCTACTGCTACGCCCCTGACTCGCCCCTAAATACCTGCAAACTCATTGGTTAGCAGCTGGCTGCTCCCACAGGCTCACTTTCTTTTGCTTTCTGGGCCAGTAGAAATTTGCTGGTTAGGAGAATGTTTGACTCATCAGTAGATGAGGAGGAAAAAACAGGAGATTTTACTTATGTGAATTTTCCACATCCCACTGACCCGGGTAGTGAAGCTATACTAGCACATGAGAACTGTTGGATTCCCATTGGTTAACTGACTGCTGGTTACTAAACGCTCTCCTATTACTAATGAACAGCATGAGCATGGGTGCGCAGGTGGCGATGGAATGCTGACCACACAAATGTTCTGGGGTTAGTGCCAATTTCAAAATGGAGGTGTCGGCGTTTGAAGAGGAGCAGTGGCTGAACTGGCCACTGGAGAAAAGAGAGAATATGCTGGATTGAATTTACAGTGGGTACGTTTTTAGAATACATTTGTGTAGATTTTTATTCAGTTTAGGTGTATTTTGGCATTTTAGTATGTTTTGCCTTTGAAGGAATTAACTGGATCACCTATAGGAAACCGATAAACAGTGAGAACATGCAACCTCCATGCAAAGAGTGGCCTTGCCGGAAGTGAAATTTGGGGTTCTGGTGCTACAAGGCCAAAGAGATCATCACATAGGCATGGCCATTCCTCTAAGCTTTCCAAGGTAGGAAAAAGGGACATTTTGTAGTGCAAACATGTTTCGGCAAAGGGTGCTCCCCACCACACATCCAGGCTTGGACACTTAGTTGGGAATATCATGAAGAGTGTATGAGCATTGGGCGAGCTAACCCTACCAGCCAACCCTACCTACCCTAAATGCCATTTATTAGGCGTTTTAGCAAAAAACATCTTCTCATACCTTTAGGTGCATACTACTTACTGTATGTGTAAGTTGGCACAAGCCACATAGACTGCAGAGAAACAGATTACTACATTTGAGGATATGGCTGCAGATTTTGATGAGGAACGTGTTGCAAACTGATGGAAATTTAAGCGTTGCTGGGGGGCATGTTATGAGCAAACCGGTACAAATGTCAAGTAGAAAATTGAGGTATAAAAAGATATTTATTGATGGATGTATCTGCAATCAAAAGATTTGCAAAATACACAGCAACTTACAATGGCTAACATGTTTTGGACCTTCAATGTCCTTACTCCCTACCTACAAATGTCATGCCAATAGCTGCAGTCCCACCGTAACCTTCCAAAATGACTTCTTTTAGATATATTTAGTTGTGTTGTGCCCTCAATGTGCAATTTCCAGAAGCCAAAGATCACATCACTAAGATGCTATTTGTAGGGGTCTTAAGATTTCAAAGTCCACCTGGGTTTATCTCCAACTTGTGCAGGGTGGGGAGAATAAAAGTACTATATACCATCTTTGAAAACTGAAGAGCAGGAGGATGTCTTGTATTAAGCTCAGCTAATTATAAAATGTTTCAGTGTTCTCTCCTGCACTGAATAACCAAATATACCTGTCTCTCAAAAGACTGGTGCTCATGGGAAGGTACTCTGAACCAAAATGCACCAAGCTCCCGGTTCTTTGGCCACATATATATTCCCACGATTTTTTTTGCCTGAGGAAGCAGGTGTGTCCTTCAAAATGCATCACAAGTGAAGTTTTTAATCTAAATAAAACTATTTTTGAAAATAGACAAATTGTGTCTTCCTACCTGGAGGCAAGTCCACCCCACCTCCGTTTTAAACTGTTTTAGTGTATTTTAATCTGGCTAGCACCTCTGTTTTTGTCGACCCTTGGAGGAGGGGTGTTACCCATTTTTCTTGATACTACAGAGAGCGACGTCTTAAACCAAGTAGGGTCAGGTTTATTTCCCCATCCGCCTGTACAGTTATTGCCTTTGAGGTGACTCCATTTTTGTGAGTATTACCCAAATCAGCTCACTGCGTGCATTAGGGTGCATCACGTCGATAAGTGTGTTTTGCCTTTCCACCAATGACCACTACAAAATAGTTTCACACGGAGGAAAATCGCAAAAAAAAAATCTGCAAACAGGGCCGGATATCTGGAAAGCCACAAATGCTGGGGCCTTGGGCGGCTGCAGCCTGGAAGGGAGGCTGGATATGCAAGAGAAGAATGGAAATTGAAAAAAAGAGGATGAAAATTGGCAACAACACATGGAAGAGGAGTACTACTGCCCTAGAGAGTTATAAATGAAAGAGAGGGAGTGCTTTACATGGATAGTACACATGGAGAGGCTGCTGCAAAAAGAGAGGGAGTAACAAGGAAGTTGGCCTAGGGGCACTAAAAGTATAAATCCGTGTCAGTGTAAACTGCATACAAATTTGGCCTCAATTCACTAAGCTTTATTAAACGCTTTATCAAACGTTTGATAATTTACCTCATCAGAAAAATCTAATTTTGATTTCACTAAGGTGTTACAGATTTACTAGTAGACCTAAAACCGTTTCAAAATGGGCTCTGGGTCTGTGCTGAATCCCCTCCCTTCTCTCCTCCCCTTCCCTCCCCTTCCTTCCCTCTCACTCTCCCGGGGCTGCCACAGTCACTGTGCATGCCGCCGCTCGTCCTCCCTCAGCTCTCCTCAGTCTCTGCGTCCCTCCTTGCACATGCGCAGTAGCGCAAAGCACGGGGGACACACACATACAAACAGGAAGTGCAGGGATGGGGCGCAGAGACAGTTAGGTTTTATTATAGAGGATTAAACATTTATCACTAAAACATTCAATAAATCTATAACACCTTAATGAATTCAAAATTAGATTTGACTCATGAGGTAAATTATCAAACGTTCGATAAAGTGTTCGATAAAGCTTAGTGAATCCTTTGTGTTTTTCAAACTGCAAACGCATTTTCTAGTATAAATGGACCTCACACAGTATAGCAACATGGCAACTAAATGAATCTCATAGAAAGCAGACGTTGTGAAAATAAAATATGGCAACATTGCTATTACAATCCAGTTATACTTCAGCTGAGCATCTCACTCTTTAGTTATTATTATTATTTAGTATTTATATAGCGCCGACATATTACGCAGCGCTGTACAATGTGTGTGTATATATATATATATATCTTGTCACTAACTGTCCCTCAAAGGAGCTCACAATCTAATCCCTACCATTAGTTGTGGTAAATGATTGATATCTACATGATGTGTATCACTGACTACCTGAAGACTCCGCCCCACTTGATATTATTACACAGGTAACAGTGTGGCACCTTTTGGCATTCAGTCCATTACACTTGTATCTGATTGTTTTTGGTTTCATGCATCAGCTTGTAAGGTATTATGAGGTGCCATGCTAACCTAACCTGTGCTCGCTCCCTTTAATGGCCCTAAAAGAGTGGCAGGCATCAGCGCACAGGTGGATGTCCCAGGGAGCTATGCTGACATACAGGAAAAAAAAACTTAAATAAATTAAACGGGTAGTCACAATTGTATTGAGCTTGTGAAAAGCTTTTCCTCACAGCATAAGAAAGATAATAGGGACATTTTGTAGAATTTCACTGATCATACTTGGGCTGAAAGTGTTCTGTTTTCAATGTTCAGAGATTTGTATGAATGACAGACAAGGCGGTGAAGGCCCTGGACCTACACCACTTATTTCTAGCTACTTGTAACCAACATATGAAGATCAGGCCTGGTATAAGGGAAGACCAGGGTAGCGTGTGTGTGCGTGTGTGTGTGCATATATATATATATATATATATATATGTGTGTATGTATACACAATGTATATGTATATATACACAATGTGTATATATATATATATATATATATATATATATATATATATATATATATATATATATATATATATATATATATATATGATCCCAACTTCACTATTATATGTCTGTTTATTACAAACCATGCCCTGTTATCTGACTATGGGACATTCTTGGTTTTAAATTTGTGTCAACCTCTGATCTTTGGTTCCATTCCATTAGTTCCCAGCTTTTGGCCTTATCTAGGTCTTGGCCTTAAATTAACATATATTTTATTGCCTTGCCAGCTGTTTATGCAGTGTTCTATGCTGTGTTTGATCTGTGAGTTACAAATCTGTCCAACCACACATGCAGAGTCTCCTTTAAATCCAGCCTACAAGGCTGAGACTCCCATTCAAACACTTCACCATCTCACCTGCACTCAGTCTGCTAATTAAGATGCTGGCAGCCTGTTTGCATATAGCTAGGATAGGAGGTCAATTTTGACCTCTGGTCAGTTTTTGAGCATCTGAACTCCAAGTGTAAAGAAAATACAACGACCAAAATTAGACCAGAATTGAACCAGAAGAGAACAGAAGGAACTGACAGAAAATTCTGCTTCTCTGGTTAGTTGCAAAAATGTTTAACCTAGTGTTTACTATCTGCCTGCTCTCCCCAGCCATCCTCAAAACTCTTCACACACTACATCCCCCTGCTGTCAGCAATATGCTGTACATTTCACCATCCCTCCTATCCACTCCACAGCTCGCCTCTCATGAGATTTTCTTGTACTTCCAACCAGTGGCGTAGCTAAGGAGCTGTGGGCCCCGATGCAAGTTTTACATTGGGGCCCCCCAAGCACCCTATACATAACAATTGATACAACGCACCAAAACCTGCCAATGGCAAATACAGTGTCAGAGTTGCAAGAAGGGGATGGGGAGCAGCTTGTTAATGATTACTGCTGTTCGAAGCATCTATAGAAGTGATTATTATGAGCACAGGACCAATAGAGAGTTAATACTGTAGTTGAGGGAGGGCCCTTCAGGGCCCCTCTGGCCCAAGGGCCCCGATGCAGTCGCAACCTCTGCAACCCCTATTGCTACGCCCCTGCTTCCAACCTCACCTTCCTTGTCACTAGAGTTGGGCCGAACCTCCGATTTTAGGTTCGCGAACCGGGTTCGCGAACTTTCGCGGAACGTTCGGTTCGCGTTAAAGTTCGCGAACCGCAATAGACTTCAATGGGGATGCGAACTTTGAAAAAAAAAATAATTATGCTGGCCACAAAAGTGATGGAAAAGATGTTTCAAGGGGTCTAACACCTGGAGGGGGGCATGGCGGAGTGGGATACACGCCAAAAGTCCCCGGGAAAAATCTGGATTTGACGCAAAGCAGCGTTTTAAGGGCAGAAATCACATTGAATGCTAAATGACAGGCCTAAAGTGCTTTAAAACATCTTGCATGTGTATACATCAATCAGGTAGTGTAATTAAGGTACTGCTTCACACTGACACACCAAACTCACCGTGTAACGCACCGCAAACAGCTGTTTGTGTAGTGACGGCCGTGCTGGACTGGTGCGCACCATGGCGAGAGTGCAGGTTTTGGTGGCTTTACAGCCCATATGGTCGGCCTGGCTGATGTAGCTGAATGACAGAACAGTGACTGTCCAGCTGATCAAATTTGGTCTGACCACAATGAAGCAACAACCTTATTATCTTTTGTGTGCCCCCCGAGACACTCATCTAGGCGCCGGTCATTGCTTCATTGTGATACGCAAGCCCCTTCACCACGGCAAGGTAATGATCACGAAGGGGAATGGGCGCATGTACATGCCTTTTCTTTTGTTGTTGCAGCTGCCCTCAGTGCAGCCAGAAAAATTAGGCAGTCATGTACACGCACCATAAAAATTATTACAGCGGCCGCTGCTAGCAGCGGCCTAAAAAATTCAGCAATCCGCCTGGAGTCCCGGACCCTGTTGGTGGTGGCGGAGAAGGTAGTCAAGCGGCCTGCAGGCAGACATGCTGTGTGGAGGGACTGGGAGCGACTTAGTCTTTTTGGGGCAGGCCAGGCAGCCAGTCACACGGCGTGCAGGCAGAGATGCTGTGTGTGCGGGGACTGACTTAGTCTTGGGGCGGGCAGCAGCCCTCCGGGATCCATGCCTCATTCATTTTGATAAAGGTGAGGTACTTAACACTTTTGTGACTTAGGCGACTTCTCTTCTCTGTGACAATGCCTCCAGCTGCGCTGAAGGTCCTTTCTGAGAGGACGCTTGCGGCAGGGCAGGAGAGAAGTTGGATGGCAAATTGGGACAGCTCTGGCCACAGGTCAAGCCTGCGCACCCAGTAGTTCAAGGGTTCCTCATCGCTGTTCACAGCAGTGTCTACATCCACACTTAAGGCCAGGTAGTCGGCTACCTGCCGGTCGAGGCGTTGGTGGAGGGTGGATCCGGAAGGGCTACGGCGAGGCGTTGGACTAAAGAACGTCCGCATGTCCGACATCACCATGAGATCGCTGGAGCGTCCTGTCTTTGACTGCGTGGACACGGGAGGAGGATTAGTGGCAGTGGTACCTTGCTGGCGTTGTGCTGTCACATCACCCTTAAAGGCATTGTAAAGCATAGTTGACAGCTGGTTCTGCATGTGCTGCATCCTTTCCACCTTCAGGTGAGTTGGTAACAGGTCCGCCACTTTGTGCCTGTACCGAGGGTCTAGTAGTGTGGCCACCCAGTACAGCTCATTCCCCTTGAGGTTTTTTATACGGGGGTCCCTCAACAGGCAGGACAGCATAAAAGACGACATCTGCACAAAGTCGGATCCAGTACCCTCCATCTCCTCTTGCTCTTCCTCAGTGACGTCACGTAAGTCAAACTCCTCCCCCCAGCCGCGAACAATACCACGGGAAGGTTGAGCAGCACAAGCCCCCTGCGACGCCTGCTGCGGTTGTTCTCCTGCCGCTGTCCCCTCCTCCGCCTCCTCCTCCTCCCCCAAAGAAACACCTTGCTCATCATCCTCTGAGTCTGACTCGTCTTCTGCACACGACCTCTCTTCTTCCTCCTCCTCCCCCCTCTGTGCTGCCGCAGGTGTTGAGGAAACAGCTGGGTCTGATGAAAATTGGTCCCATGCCTGTTCCTGCCGTAACGGTTCCTGGTACCGCTCATTTGCAGCTTCATCCACCACTCTACGCACAGCACGCTCCAAGAAGTACGCGTAGGGAATTAAGTCGCTGATGGTGCCCTCACTGCGGCTCACCAGGTTGGTCACCTCCTCAAACGGCCGCATGAGCCTGCATGCATTTTTCATCAGTGTCCAGTTGTCGGGCCAGAACATCCCCATCTTCCCAGACTGTTTCGTTCTACTCCAGTTGTAGAGGTACTGGGTGACGGCTTTCTTCTGTTCTAGCAGGCGGGAGAACATGAGCAGGGTCGAGTTCCAGCGAGTGGGGCTATCGCAAATGAGGCGTCTCACCGGCATGTTGTTTTTACGCTGAATTTCTGCAAATCGTGCCATGGCTGTGTAAGAGCGCCTCAAATGCCCACAGAACTTCCTGGCCTGCTTCAGGACATCCGCTAAGCCAGGGTACTTTGCCACAAATCTTTGAACCACTAGATTCATGACATGTGCCATGCAGGGTATGTGTGTCAGCTTCCCCATATGCAAAGCGGCAAGCAGATTGCTGCCGTTGTCGCACACCACGTTGCCTATCTCCAGGTGGTGCGGGGTCAGCCACTCATCCACCTGTTTCTTAAGAGCAGCCAGGAGAGCTGCTCCAGTGTGACTCTCCGCTTTGAGACAAGCCATGTCTAAGATGGCGTGACACCGTCGTACCTGGCATGCAGCATAGGCCCTGCGGAGCTGGGGCTGTGTAGCTGGAGAGGAGAACTGCCACTCAGCCAAGGAGGAGGAGGAGGACAGCGAAGAGCATGTAGCAGGAGGAGAGGAGGTGGCAGGAGGCCTGCCTGCAAGCCGTGGAGGTGTCACAATTTGGTCCGCCGCTTTCTGCTTGCCATCGTTCACCACCAGGTTCACCCAATGGGCTGTGTAGGTAATGTAGCAGCCCTGCCCGTGCTTGGCAGACCAGCCATCCATGGTCAGGTGTACCCTTGACCCAACGCTCTTCGCAAGAGATGACACCACTTGCCTCTCAACTTCACGGTGCAGTTGGGGTATGGCCTTTCTCGAAAAATAAGTGCGGCCTGGCATCTTCCACTGCGGTGTTCCGATGGCCACAAATTTACGGAAGGCCTCAGAGTCCACCAGCCGGTATGGTAACAGCTGGCGAGCTAACAGTTCCACCACGCCAGCTGTCAGACGCCGGGCAAGGGGGTGACTGGCCAAAAGTGGCTTCTTCCGCTCAAACATTTCCTTCACGGACACCTGACTGCTGCTGTGGGCAGAGGAGCAGGAACCGGTCAAGGGCAGAGGCGGAGTGGAGGAGGGTGCCTGTGAAGGTGCAAGGGAGAAAGCGGCAGAAGCAGATGATGCACCTGAAGGAGGAAGAGGAGAAGGAGGGTGACTTTTCTTTTGTGTGCTGCTGCTGCTTTTGCTCAGGTGGCCATCCCATTGCTGTTTGTGCCTTTTCTCCAGGTGCCTTCGTAAGGCACTTGTCCCTACGTGAGTGTTGGCCTTTCCACGGCTCAATTTTTGTTGGCAGAGCGAACAGATGGCTTTGGTCCGATCTGAGGCACACACATTAAAAAATTTCCACACCGCTGAGCCACCCTGGGATGTGGGCACTATGGGGACCTCAGCAGCTGATGCTGAAGGGCAAGTTGGCTGGCTGTACATAGGTGGTGGCGATACATGGTGCCGGACTCTGCCACCAGCTGTTTCTGACGAAGAGCTGCCCCAGCTTCTTTCAGCAACTTCTATCCTCCTACTACTCTCTGACTCCCCCTCTGAACTGTCCCCCTCTTCATCTCCTCTATTGGGAACATACAGAGGATCCCTATCATCGTCATCATCGTAATCATCCTGCCCAGCTTCGCTTGACTCAGAAAAATCCAAACATGCACCATCAGTAGGTCCTTCATCCTCCTTACACGTTACATCCATAGTGTTGCCGCGTAACGCAGACATATGAGCTGGTGAAAATTCATCTGGCTGTAACAATGGCTGTGCATCAGTGATTTCACCACCACTAAATAATTCTTGTGAAGTGTCAAATGCAGCGGAAGTGGTGCTAGTAGTAGCGCTGGTGGCTGAGCAAGATGAGGTGTTCTGTGTCGCTAAATACTCAACCACGTCCTGACAATCTTGGGAGGTGATGGGACGTTAACAAAGATACGAGGTCGGCACTCCACTGGCGATAATAAACTTGCGTTTATTGAAAGAGCTGCAAACACGACATGTTTCGGGGTCACCCCCTTCCTCAAGTGTACATATACCTTGACACTCAGTCTTCTAATATACCACAACCACTAAAGTGCACCACACCCTACAATACAGGACACACCCCTCCGGTCAGCAGACCAAAGTGATGTCATACGGATTAACCCTGCAGGATCAATCCCAGAAATAACTTACTGGGCACTACATATATAATGTCTACCCAGCTAAACACTGAGGTAAACATGAGTATAGCATACATAAGCCTAAGCAGTAGTACAAACATGCGGGCCATATTAGTCAATTAATGTCATTTATGCAACGACTCACAGATAACATATTATCGTAACATATTGGTGGAGTGGTGAGCCACGGAGTGTTTGAGCACCGGCGGACCAGGTGTGTGAAGCCTGGGTGGGTGAGGACCCCGGCATCCTGACTGTTTGAGGTGATGGGACGTGCCTTCTTCCGAGCACTGTACTGTGGGCCAGGTCCACACGAAATTACATTTACACGACCTCGCGCAGACCTGCCGGGTGGCCTTCCTCTGCCTCTGCCACTACCTCTTCCTCTTCCTCTACCTGTTTTGTCCATATCGGGTATGCACGGAGTGGTATATCACACTGCGTGCACTCACGTAGGTAGGTGGGTTCACTTAACTGCACAGGTATGCGCACTAATGCGGTGGGTTCACTGAACAGTACAGGTATACAGTGGCGGGTTCACTGAACACAACAGGTATGCAGTGGCCGGTTCACTGAACAGGTATGCAGTGGCAGGTTCACTGAACACAACAGGTATGCAGTGGCGGGTTCACTGAACAGGTATACAGTGGCGGGTCCACTGAACAGAACAGGTATACAGTGGCGGGTCCACTGAACAGAACAGGTATACAGTGGCGGGTCCACTGAACAGAACAGGTATACAGTGGCGGGTTCACAGAACAGGTATACAGTGGCGGGTCCACTGAACAGAACAGGTATACAGTGGCGGGTTCACAGAACAGGTATGCAGTGGCAGGATCACTGAACACAATAGGTATGCAGTGGCGTGTTCACTAAACAGGTATACAGTGGCGGGTCCACTGAACAGAACAGGTATACAGTGGCGGGTTCACAGAACAGGTATGCAGTGGCAGGATCACTGAACACAATAGGTATGCAGTGGCGTGTTCACTAAACAGGTATACAGTGGCGGGTCCACTGAACAGAACAGGTATACAGTGGCGGGTTCACTGAACAGGTATACAGTGGCGGGTCCACTGAACAGAACAGGTATACAGTGGCGGGTTCACAGAACAGGTATACAGTGGCGGGTTCACAGAACAGGTATGCAGTGGCAGGTTCACTGAACACAACAGGTATGCAGTGGCGGGTTCACTGAACAGGTATACAGTGGCGGGTCCACTGAACAGAACAGGTATACAGTGACGGGTCCACTGAACAGAACAGGTATACAGTGGCGGGTCCACTGAACAGAACAGGTATACAGTGGCGGGTTCACAGAACAGGTATACAGTGGCGGGTCCACTGAACAGAACAGGTATACAGTGGCGGGTTCACAGAACAGGTATGCAGTGGCAGGATCACTGAACACAATAGGTATGCAGTGGCGTGTTCACTAAACAGGTATACAGTGGCGGGTCCACTGAACAGAACAGGTATACAGTGGCGGGTCCACTGAACAGAACAGGTATACAGTGGCGGGTTCACAGACCAGGTATGCAGTGGCAGGTTCACTGAACACAACAGGTATGCAGTGGCGGGTTCACTGAACAGGTATACAGTGGCGGGTCCACTGAACAGAACAGGTATACAGTGGCGGGTCCACTGAACAGAACAGGTATACAGTGGCGGGTCCACTGAACAGAACAGGTATACAGTGGCGGGTTCACTGAACAGGTATACAGTGGCGGGTCCACTGAACAGAACAGGTATACAGTGGCGGGTTCACAGAACAGGTATGCAGTGGCAGGTTCACTGAACACAACAGGTATGCAGTGGCGGGTTCACTGAACAGGTATACAGTGGCGGGTCCACTGAACAGAACAGGTATACAGTGGCGGGTCCACTGAACAGAACAGGTATACAGTGGCGGGTTCACAGAACAGGTATACAGTGGCGGGTCCACTGAACAGAACAGGTATACAGTGGCGGGTTCACAGAACAGGTATGCAGTGGCAGGATCACTGAACAGGTATGCAGTGGCAGGATCACTGAACAGGTATGGAGTGGCAGGATCACAGTACAGGTATGCAGTGGGCTGAGGGCTCACTGAACAGAACAGGTATGCAGTGGCAGGATCACTGAACAGGTATGGAGTGGCAGGATCACAGTACAGGTATGCAGTGGGCTGAGGGCTCACTGAACAGAACAGGTATGCAGTGGCAGGATCACTGAACAGGTATGCAGTGGCAGGATCACAGTACAGGTATGCAGTGGGCTGAGGGCTCACTGAACAGAACAGGCATGCAGCCAGGAAGAAGTTAAGCCTAACTAATCTTTCCCTATATGAGAGACTGCAGCAGCTCGCCCTACTCTCACTAATGCAGGCACACGAGTGGCCGTAATGGCCGCCGCTGCCTGCCTTATATAAGGGGGGGTGGGGCTCCAGGGGCTAGTGTAGCCTAATTGGCTACACTGGGCCTGCTGACTGTGATGTAGAGGGTCAAAGTTGACCCTCAGTGCATTATGGGGCGAACCGAACTTCTTCCGCAAAAGGTTCGCGTGCGGTACCCGCACGCGAACCACCTACGTTCGCGCGAACCACGTTCGCCGGCGAACCGTTCGGCCCAACTCTACTTGTCACACTACGTCTACATATAAGTCTACATCGCAACTTCTGCTCCGCTATATCTGCCTACTCCTCCTCCTTGTTGCTGGGGACATTTCACCTAACCCTGGACCCCCACTCCCCCCTGCTAATCACACTGTTTGCAATAAATCAAATTTCCCTCCCTCTTACTGTAACCTTATTAATATTCCACTCCTTCCCCCTACACCCCCTCCGATCTCGGCTGCCCTCTGGAATGCCCGCTCAGTCTGCAACAAACTGCCCATTATCCATGATCTTTTCATTTCCAATGCTTTCACATTCTTTAGGATCACTGAAACCTGGCTGACCCTTTCTGACACAGTCTCACCTGCCGCCCTCTCCTATGGAGGTTTCCACTTTAGCCACACTCCTAGAAGTGGGAATAAACATGGTGGTGGTGTGGGCATTCTCCTCTCAGATAAATGCTCCTTCAAGCCTCTCACTCCTATTCCCTCTCTCTCCCTGCCGTCCTTTGAAGTCCATGCAGTCCGACTATACTCTCCCTCGAACCTCCAAATTGCAGTTATTTACCGCCCTCCAGGCCCTGCTTCTGTTTTCTTAGATCATTTCTCTGCCTGGCTTCTCCAGTTCCTATCCTCTGACATCCCTACCATGGGCGTCCGCACATATGGCAAAACCGGGCATCTGCCCGAGCCTGGCCGCCCGCTGCCCCCCCCTGGCCGCGTGCCCGTGCAGCCAGCAGGAGGGGAACACGCAGAGAAGAGAGAGAGCGCTATGGGCACAGTGGGGAAGGGCGGACGTCTCCCCCCCTTCCCTCACCTTAGGGGTCTCTCTCTCCCTCGCTGTCCCCTCCGGAATGAAGTGTGCAGCGGCTGGCAGCGGTGGGCGGAACTTACCTCCTCTCGCTCCTGCGCTGGAAGTTCTGGTGCCGCACTCTGGTCTGGATCAGGCCAGAGTAGCGGCTAATCCATCCGGCGCGTGCGACGAGAGGAGGTAAGTTCCGCCCACCGCTGCCAGCCGCTGCACACTTCATTCCGGACTCCGGAGGGGAGAGCGAGAGAGGGAGGGAATGCCCCCTAAGGTGAGTGCCCATAGCTCTCCCTCTTCTCTCCGCTGCTCCCCTCCTCCTGCACACATGGCCACTTTTTCTGGGGACATATCCCCCTGGCTACATATACCGGGACATATACCCCTGCCTACATATACTGGGACATATACCCCTGCCTACATATACTGGGACATATACCCCTGCCTACATATACTGTCTGGGACATATACCCCTGCCTACATATACTGTCTGGGACATATACCCCTGCCTACATATACTGTCTGGGACATATACCCCTGCCTACATATACTGGGACATATACCCCTGCCTACATATACCCCTGCCTACATATACTGTCTGGGACATATACCCCTGCCTACATATACTGTCTGGGACATATACCCCTGCCTACATATACTGGGACATATACCCCTGCCTACATATACTGGGACATATACCCCTGCCTACATATACTGTCTGGGACATATACCCCTGCCTACATATACTGTCTGGGACATATACCCCTGCCTACATATACTGTCTGGGACATATACCCCTGCCTACATATACTGTCTGGGACATATACCCCTGCCTACATATACCCCTGCCTACATATACTGTCTGGGACATATACCCCTGCCTACATATACTGGGACATATACCCCTGCCTACATATACTGGGACATATACCCCTGCCTACATATACTGGGACATATACACCTGCCTACATATACTGGGACATATACCCATTGCCTACATATACTGGGACATATACCCCTGCCTACATATACTGGGACATATACCCCCGCCTACATATACTGGGACATATACCCCTGCCTACATATACTGGGACATATACCCCTGCCTACATATACTGGGACATATCCCCCTGGCTACATATACTGGGACATATACCCCCTGCCTACATATACTGGGACATATACCCTTGCCTACATATACTGGGCACATATACCCCTGGCTACCTGTTCTGGGGACATCTCTACCCCTGGCTACCAGTTCTGGGGACATCTATACCGCTGGCCACCTATTCTGGGGACACCTATAGACCTGGGGCTACCTATTTTTGGGGAACCACTGCTGTCAGATTGAGTGTATTTTGGGGAACTGCTGCCAGGTGAGAGGTGTCTACATATTAAGGGGGCATTCTGCCTATTTATGTGAAAAGCTGTCTATTTATGTGCCTCATGACTGCTGAATTTGTCTTGTTGCGGGCCTCATGGTTACTGACTTTGTCTTGTTGGGGGCCTCATGATTTGTTGGGGGCCTCAAGATTGCTGAATTTGTCTTGTTGGGGGCCTCATGATTGCTGAATTTGTCTTGTTGGGGGCCTCATGATTGCTGAATTTGTCTTGTTGGGGGCCTCATGATTGCTGAGTTGGTCATGTTGGGGGCCTCATGATTGCTGAATTTGTCTTGATGGGGGGGCCTCATGATTGCTGAATTTGTCTTGTTGGGGGTCACATGATTGCTAACTGCGAGACTATGGAAAAAGCTGAATCATCATCATATGAGACAATAGCATTAAACCTACTTTTTCTGCTTTTTAAAACAGAAAATGAAACTGGGAGGTTCTAAAAAAAATGAATAATTTTTTTCAGGAGTACGATGGATGAAATTGTTTATCTTCACAGTTTATTTTCAACTTAATTTTCCATAATGTTCATGTATGAGTTAAAACGTTTGTATTTAGTTTAAATTGCTGTTGGCACTTTGTGATAGTAAAGTGACTTTGCAGTTTGGACACTCGACCTCCAAAAGGTTCGCCACCACTGTCCTAATCTAATGTCCCACCATTGCTTAGTTCATGTAAACTTGTCTCCACCCACGACCACACCCACATTCTGGTTCATGACCACACCCATTTTTCGGCGCATGACGTAGCTCCATTTTTTGGCGCGCGTAGCGCGCCACACACCAGCCCAAATTTTTAACTCCCCACTTTTTGCCCCCCCCTGTAAAATTTTCTGCGGACGCCCATGATCCCTACCATCATCATGGGTGATTTTACCATTCCTATTGACACCGATAACACCGTCTCCAAAAAACTTCTATCACTCACTTCATCCTATGGCTTGTCTCAGTGGTCCTCTACCTCAACCCACACTGTTGGCCATACGCTTGACCTCGTATTCACTCGTCTATGTTCTGTCACTGATTTTACTAATGATCCACTACCACTCTCTGACCATAACCTACTTCGCTTCTCTCTCTCCCCCTCTTTTCCTACCACCCTGGCACAAGCACGCTCACATATTCGCAGAAACTATCGCAATCTAGACATGCAATCTGTCTCTGATGCCCTGGCACCTCTGATCACACAATCCTTCACTGACCCAGACTCGGCTGCTATACACTACAGCAGCTCCATTACAAAAGTCATGGATGACTTCGCCCCCCTCGTCAATGCCCGCCCTCACCGTGTCTGTCGCCAACCCTGGATGACCAAAACCACTTAACAGTTAAAAAGATGTTCTAGGGCAGCTGAACGGCGCTGGAGGAAAAGTAACACAAGTGAGGACTTCATCTCATATAAAATTGCCTTGAACAACTTCAGAAATGCACTCTGTGGCAAAAAAGTCCTATTTTTCTTCCCTAATATGCACCCATTTACACAATCCAAAACGCTTGTTTAGCACCTTCAACTCCATTCTCGATCCCCCTCCTCCTCCTCCTTCATCTTGCTTATCAGCTGAAGAATTTGCAACATACTTCACTGATAAAATTTACAAGATCAGAAGTGAATTCTCCACGCAGCCCTCAAATCCCACCTCCCATTGACTGCTCTCTAACTGCCTTCTCTCCACTCTCTGAACACTCTCTCTCCTCTGTAATTGCCAAAACTAATCTAACCACCTGTTCTTTGGATCCTATTCCCTCCCATTTCATTCCGCAGCTATCCTCATCTCTCTTGCCTGCACTAACAACGGCATCTTTCCGTCCCCACTCAAAAAAGCTGTTGTGACACCACTACTTAAAAAACCTTCTCTAGATCCTACCAAACTTGCCAACTAACGCCCAGTGTCACTTCTCCCATTTGCATCCAAACTACTTGAACGCCATATACATGCAGAATTAAGCCATTATTTATCTGCTAACTCCCTACTTGATCAGTTCCAGTCTGGCTTTCGCTCTAACCACTCCACGGAAACAGCCCTTACCAAAGTGGCCAATGACCTTCTTACAGCCAAATCAGAAGGTCAATTTTCCATACTCCTCCTTCTTGACCTGTCATCAGCATTTGATACTGTCGACCACACCTTACTCCTACAAATACTTTCAAATGTAGGAATAAAGGGCCTTGCTCTCACATGGTTATCTTCCTACCTCTCTGGAAGGTCCTTCACAGTCTCCTACTCAGATCAAATCTCTTCTCCTCATGCTTTGTCTTTCGAGGTTTCCCAAGGCTCTGTCCTTGGTCCTCTCCTCTTTTCCATCTACATGCACGGTCTTGGTGATCAACTCATTCGGGTTTCAATACCACCTCTATGCAGACGATACACAACTGTACCTCTCTGCCCCAGACCTTAACTCCCTCCTTAAACGTGTTCCTGACTGCTTGTCTGCTATATCCTCCTTCATGTCCTCTCGCTTCCTAAAACTTAATATGAGTAAAACTGAACTAATAATTTTTCCACCGTCTCTGTTCACCTCCCTGCCTGAAGTAACAATAAATGTTAATAACACTCCCATAACTTCAGTTCCCAAAGCTCGGTGCTTGGGGGTGATATTCGACTCATCTCTCTCTTTTATTCCTCATGTTCACTCCATAACCAGCTCCTGCCATCTCCAACTCAAAAACATAGCTCGCATCCGTCCTTTTCTCAATCAAGACACAACTAAAATGTTAAAACAAGCTCTTATAATTTCTCGTCTGGACTACTGCAACATTCTACTCTGTGGACTACCTTCTAACAGACTGGCCCCGCTCCAGTCGGTACTGAACTCAGCTGCTCATCTCATTCATCTTTCTTCTCGATTTTCCTCTGCCGACCCTCTTTGTCAAGCTCTTCACTGGCTGCAAATTAACCAGAGGATTCAGTTCAAACTCCTAACTCTAACCTACAAAGCTCTCCACAATCTCTCTCCCCAGTACATATCCTCACTAATTTAATATCTAATATCAGATCGGCACATGATCTTCTGTTGTCCTCCTCTAGAATCAAATCCTCACATTCACGTTTACAAGACTTCGCACGCGCTTCACCCCTCCTCTGGAATGCCCTCCCTCAACACATCCGTCACTCGCCAACCTTTGTTGCCTTTAAACGCTCTCTAAAAACACACTTATTCCGACAAGCATATGCGCTACCTTAGGCCACTTTGTCCTAAGACCAAATTGCACTCCTACTAGGTATCCTAAAACACACAGCCTCTATGCATTTGCTGCATACTACCCCTCCTCCTGTTTCCCACCTATTCCCTTTAGATTGTAAGCTCGCAAGGGCAGGGCTCTCTCCCCCTTTTGTTTCTTGGTAACCATTATACATTTTATTCATCGTGTTAATTTTATCACTGTCATTACCAATTCTATAATTCGTTTTTGTATCATTCTTTGTATTTTGTCAATAATTATGTAGCTTGTATTTTGGTGTACACCATTGTCTGTATTCTAATGTACCCCATGTTTGTTTCTTACTTTGTACAGCACCACGGAATATGGTGGTGCTTTATAAATCAATAATAATAATAATAATAATAATAATAAAAAAAAATATATATATATATATATATATATATATATATATATATTCCAGTACATACTACACTACATTAAGCTCTCTGTGTCTCCTCTTCCTACCTTATGTACATGTTTGGAGTTAATGACTGTCCACTGACCCCTTACCTGGGGTGTAATTTACCATATGATAATCGCAATCCACAGTGGTGGTCAGGGGTGGTAGCGGTTGCAGGGGAACCAGCAGAAGACGAGATGGCAAAATAAATACAATAATACTGTTAAGTTTTTATTTTTTAAGCAAGAAATGAAGTGTCAGATCCAATACTCCATGTGCTATTTTCCACCTGGGTCCAGAAGCCACATCACATGGGTGCTTCCTGGGAGGAGCCTTACATGGCAGCTTCCTGGGAGCAGTTTTATTACTATTACTTAGTTGCAGTCTTTATGAATACATGCTGAACATTTCTTCTAAGTTTCAGCTAATCTCTAATCACTACCAAGGAGAAGCATATTGACTTCACAGGAATGAGTCAGAAGTCACAAACTGCAACCAAGCTGCAACTGCAAGGAGTCAGAAATAGCAACCCTTATCAAGGAAAATAGTAGTGTTACATAATGTAGATGGTTAATTAGTTGCTGAGTGACAATAGATTGCCTCAAGTGCCAATCTCGCCTCTGTGGACCATTGATTGGCTGGAGCTAAGTGATGAAGTGATAAATTTGGCAAGTGCTAAGTATCATTCCCATTTTTATCCTCAGAGGTGCCATGGGCGTCCTCACCACTAATATGGCTGCCTCAGGCGATGAAGCTGTGAGTTTCAGGTCCTTAATTAACAGACACCAAAGGAATAGTTTTCATGTAGTTGTCAATCTACCTCGCACTTTGCTGCGATAAATGACAAGGATACATTATCACAGGTATCTGTGCCATTAATAGGAATGTTCTCACCTGATTGCGAATGACAGGATGTGCGATGATCGTCTTCTCAAACAGCAGCACCTTGACTTGCCTGTGGACCAGAGAAACAGAAGATGCATCTGACAGAAATGAACAGACATGTTCGCACGATAGGATAAGGTGGTGCAGTCCCATTGTCATATTGGGGATCATTGTTCTGATTAGGGCTGACGAGTAGCATGTTTTCATTTCACTTTTCACTCCAAAGCTTCTTTGTCTTTTCGGCATGTTCATTGTTGTGGCCAAACAACCTCAGAAAACAGTTAGACATTTAAAGGCAACCTGATTTGTGCTTGCATTTCTTTGGTCTTGTTTCTGCAAAGTCCTTAATAGCTGAATAGCATCTTTGTATTCACCAATCTATTCAGGACCGGTTCTAGACTTTTTGCTGCCTGGGGCAAATTTGTGAGCATGCAGTTGCCCCGGTATAGGTTAGCCAGGTACAGTTGCCCCGGTATAGGTTAGCCAGGTACAGTTGCCCCCAGTATAGTTTAGCCAGGTACAGTTGCCCTCAGTATAGATAGCTAGGTGTTGTTGCCCCCAGTATAAGTTAGCCAGGTAGGTGCCCCCAGTACATAGAAAACCTGTTCCCCCTTCCCCCCCTCCCCCCCCCCCCCCCGGGCCTCCTGCAGTTTACAAATGAGACGCAGAGTTGGGGGCATAACTACAAATCATGGGCCCGTCCCCTCCAGAAAAATTTTGATGGGGCCCCTTAATGTTCACAGCCCTTCCCTTGCCTCTCCCTGGTGACTCTCACAGCCTGGGGGCCCATCTTACAAGGGTCATAATGATCTTAACACGCATAACATGTGTAGCCCCAAAAACAACTAATCTGGAGTATGGGAGGGAAGGTTAGTATTTTTGGGCCCTACATATTTATGCGCCCCCCGGAATTGCAGTGGCTGCTCCCCTGTAGTTATGCCCCTCGGCAGTGTGGATCTTGCCTCTCTTGAAAATATCATTAGGGTCCTAGTCTCTCTCATTCTTTCAGACTCTCGGTTACTAGTCTACGGTTCACCATGAAAACATTAAATTAGGGTTCCGCAGTACAAAGGCACTTGTGTGTCTCTCTATTCCAATGCATAGAGGTAAACAAGGGTGTCTGTAATCAGTACAGTGGTGCTGGACAAAACCATCTATAAAGGTATGTGTTTGAAGCCCAAAGCAGGCTATACATTCATCGATTTTCCTTGGATCAGAGTGATCGAATCTGCCAAAAATCAAACAGAAAATTGATGCCATTGCACTTTCATGTTCAACGGACAGAATTCTGATTTTTGGCCTAAAAGAAGTATTGATCAGACTGGACAGAAAATGTAGGTTAATCGTGGCAAGGCAGGAGCAGTGGTTGATCGATAGCACAGGTCTACAAAAAAATATGTTCCGAGACCTGTTTTGGTCATTCCACATAATCTTTGTTTTTTGGTGCGCTGAATCCAAAAATGACCTCCATTTTGTCATACGACCATACCTCCCAACTGGAATATGAGAAAGAGGGACACTTAAGCCATGCCCCCTACGTGGGCTTAAGCCACACCCTAGATTTTGAGAGAGGGTGACAATGGGCGTGACGAGGGTGGGGAGGAGGATGCCAGTGGGTGGGGAGTAGGATGTCAGTGGGAGGGCATGAAGGTGCCACTCTAAGGGGCGAGGAGGGTGCCACTCTGGGTGGGGAGGAAGGTGCCACTATGGGAGGAGATGAAGGTGCCACTCTGAGTGGGGAGGAGGGTGCCGCTCTCAGTGGGAGAGGAGGGTGCCGCTCTCAGTGGGAGAGGAGGGTGCCACTCTCAGTGGGAGAGGAGGGTGCCACTCTCAGTGGGAGAGGAGGGTGCCACTCTCTCAGTGGGAGAGGAGGGTGCCACTCTCTCAGTGGGAGAGGAGGGTGCCACTCTCTCAGTGGGAGAGGAGGGTGCCACTCTCTCAGTGGGAGAGGAGGGTGCCACTCTCTCAGTGGGAGAGGAGGGTGCCACTCTCTCAGTGGGAGAGGAGGGTGCCACTCTCTCAGTGGGAGAGGAGGGTGCCACTCTCAGTGGGAGAGGAGGGTGCCACTCAGTGGGAGAGGAGGGTGCCACTCTGGGTGGGGAGAGAAGGGTGCCACTCTGGGTAGAAGGATGCTACTCTGGTTGGGTGGGGAGAAGGGTGCCACTTTGGGTGGGTAGGTGGGTGCCACTCTGGGGGTAGATGGTGCCACTCTGGGTGGGGAGAAGGGTGCCACTCTGGGTAGGTAGGAGTGGGTGGGTAGGAGGGTGCCACGGTGGGTGGGGAGGAGGGTGCCACTCTGGTTTGGTGGGGAGAAAGGTGCCACTCTGGGTGGGTAGGAGGAGGGTGCCACTCTTGGGAATGTGGAGGGAGGAGTATGCCGCTCTGTGGGGGGGTGAATTGGAGGGTGCCAGTGGACAGAGGAGGGAATGAAGAAAGATCGAGGCACCAGCTGCAGACGGCCGCTGAAGTGTAATGCGGGGAGGGGGGCCGACATCACTCCTCCCTCCCTCCCCTCTCAATCATGTGACCCCCTATTGCGTCCTCTTACTAATGCAGAGAACTTGCGCAACGGGCGTTTAGTTTACCTTTCCATTCCGGCGGCCGGCTTCCTACTTCCTGTTTCGCGTCATGGGAAACAGGAAGTAGAAAGAAGCCGGTCACCAGAATGGAAAGGTAAACGAAACGCCCGCTGCGCAAGTTCTCTGCATTAGTAAGGGGATGCAATAGGGGGTCACATGATGGAGAGGGAGGGAGGGAGGAGTGATGTCGGCCCCCCTCCCCGCATTACACTTCAACGGCCGTCCGCAGCTGGTGCCTCGATCTTTCTTCATTCCCTCCTCTACCTGCCGGGACACAAGGGGCGGTTCCATGGGACAGCGGGACCCCAACCTAGGACCGTCCCGCCGAATCCGGGACATTTGGGGGGCCTGATAGGACATCATGTTTCCTGACAATTTATGTAACTAAGGCAATACCTCAAAATAAATGGAAATATACATATAAAATCAAAGCTTTATTACATTTTTTTTTCATGAAAATCCTTATTTGTACTGAAATGAGTTCACCTACACACACTAAACTCAATTCTTGTTCCCTGAGGCACCTCTTGGTGTATTTACACTCCTGAGTATCATCTGCAATGTCTCTCTGAAGCATCCAACAGTAGTCTGCCATCATTGTGCTTCGTTTTCCCTGGTATCTCCTTTCCATCTCTTTAGGGCCCATTCACACTAGAAATGGCTAAATGCAAACGCTGAACGGATTTCTGGAGTTTTCCAGCGTTTTTTTCTAGAGATTTTTCAGCAATTCACTATACAGAAAAACTTTTTTTTCAGCGTTTTCTAGTTCAATGAGCTCTGTCTGTTTTCCATAAACAGGAAATTACATCTGCAGAGGAAAAAGAGGTGTTTTGTGGGTAAACTGCAAGGTTTGATGGGTAAAATCGCTGGAAAAACTTGATTGTGAACAGAGGTGCCTGGCTCTTCTACTGACCACATATGCTATTGCTCCGTTATTATTGCCTGATGAAGCTGGATCAAACCTGCGAAACGTGTTGCATATTTGGAGTTCATAAATAAAATATATTGACTGTCTTTACTACAGTCGTTGTGTGTCTACTTGGAGGAGGCAAGTCCACCACTACCTCCTCTATTTACCAAGGATTTGTTTTTTAAGCTCATTTAGCTTCCTTTTATCCTTTTGGCGCCTCTGTTCTCCTGCATAATTGATTGTGAACAGGCCAGCGCTTCCAGAGCGATTTACAAGCGCTCCTATACTTAACAGTGAAACGCTAATCGCTCAGAAAATGCTGCAGGCAACACATTTGCGTTTCAGCAAATCGCAAATCACTTAGATGAGAATACTTCCAAATACTATTCATTGTAACAAGCGTTTTTCAAAACGCTAGCGATTTTCAGCGATGCTGAAATCGCTGTAAAGCGCACAAGTGTGAATGGGCCCTTAATGTCTTAGAGGAATCGTTCACCTTGTTCCTCACTCACATCTCCCAAATTTTCAGGAAAGTACATGCCTCCCAACTTATTGAGATAAGAAAGAGGGACACTTAACCACTTCACCCCCAAAGGTTTTTTCCCTAACGGACCAGAGCAATTTTCACCTGTCAATGCTCTTCCCTTTCATTTGCCAATAACTTTTTCAATACTTAATCATAACGAAATGATCTATCCCTTGTTTTTTCACCACAAATTAGGCTTTTTGGGGTTGATATTTGTTTTACGGTAAGTAATAACTTTACTATTTATGCATTTTAAAGGGAAAACATGAAAAATACACAATTTCTACAATTCTATCCCCTATAGTTACCATACACATTTTAGCTGCCTATTTGTCCTGGTTATCACAAGATTTGAATTACGTTCCTAGTACAAAATATGGTGACAATATAATATTTGGAAATAAAGGTGCATTTTTTCTATGTTGTGGTTTTCATTTTCTTATTGCACACTACCAATGATTACAAGCCCCTATTAGCAAAAATAAGAGTAAATATACCCTCATGGCATACCTATTTAAAAAAACTGAGTCCCTAAAGTAACTTTTTATGTATTCTCTTTTCAATTCTGTCACTTTCGTTTTTTTTTTTTTTTTTTTTACAAGGGATTCATTTTTGTACAAAGTAAATGAAAAAAAATTCAAATGTCATAGGCCTCAGATCTCAAACACCCCAAATTCTATTATCTCACTTGTCACGATTAAAATGATACCCTATGTACACAATCAGATGATACCCTATGTACACAATTTTGGGCACACAATACACAGTTAACCATAAGCAGCACCAATTCATTTTTCAAGGCCATTTTTTGCACCAAAAGCAATAGTCATTCTTTCTTAGAAAAGCACATGGAGTGTCTGAACAGCCAAGAAAAGCCATAAATGTCACCATTCTGAAAACTAGAGACCCAGGCCTACTCAAATGCACATTTTTTATTATTTGTTTTACTAAAATTGTACCATAACTTTGAAAATGGTATTTTGTTTACAGTTTTTTTCACATTGCCACAAAAAAAAAAATCAAGCTACATAGGCCTCAGCCTATTATGATTAGGCCCCCGGAGAGATAAGAGCACACTTCCTATTGCGCAGACTGGTCGCGACTGAAGGAAGCTACTGGACTCGGTAGCGGAGCTGCAGGCAGCGGAGGCCGGCGGCGTGGAAGCAAACTGTGCAGATGGGGCTGGAGGAAGCCCCAGGTAAGTATGAAACTTTTTTCCCCGTCTCTGGTACACTTTAAGGTGACACAAGCCTTACATTGGGTATACTGCCAACTGCTAAATCTGCACCAACTTGAAGAAGCAGAGTGACAACAATGTATTGTTTGTGGCAGGTACATCAGTTTGTCAATAAGAGTATTGTGCTCCTGCCAACGTGCATCTCCACAATCTGTCCTGGTGCCTTTGCTGTTCTTCAGGCTTTTTTCATGAACCATTATTGTGCATCTATGAAGGTTCCCTTGTGTCATGCAGTGGTGTGGCACCAGGGCATACAGCAGTTGTGAGTGACCACACTGCAGCCCCTGGACCCGAGGACACCACCAGAGGCTTTGCTTCAGTTGTATTACCTCTTCATTAGTGCTATTCTGGTAATGATCACCTCTATATATACTTTGAATATAAGTAAAAGGACACTTGAAGTGAGAGTGACATGGAGGCTGACATATTTATTTCCTTGTAAACAATACCAGTTGCCTGGCAGTCTCGCTGATCCTCTGCCTCTAAGTAGTGACACACACTGGTTGCATTTTGCAAAAAGTGTACTTGACTGAGGATCACAGCAAAATCGCCATGTTTTTGAAAAATCGTCATCACTGCAACTGATTTTCCATGACTTTTCAAAACTGCGTTAAATTTGATGCGATTTTGCCATGATTGTTATTCAGGTAAATGAGAATGTGTTTTTCAAAACGCAAACACAGCGCAGAACGCAGCCAGTGTGTATCAGCCCTAATACTTTTAGCCATAGACCCTCAACAATCAAAGTGTGACTGGATTAGCTGCCTGCTGGTTTCAGGTGTGCGATTCAGGCACTACTGCAGCCAAAGAGATCAGCAGGACAGCCAGGGAACTGGTATTGTTTAAAGGGGAATAAATATGGTAGCCACCATGTACAGTACCTCTCACTTCAGGTGACCTTTAACATGCTGACCCCCTTCCCCATGTCATTGTTGCCATTGCATGTGGAAAAATAGAGACTTGATGGCTACTGGAATATCAAAATAGAAGCAAGTGCACCAATACAATATAATTAAATAGATTGTCTTCTAGTCAAAACAAAGTTATGATATAATTTTGAAATGTTTTCTACAGATGTTTATCCCATTCAGCCTAATTTGCCATTGACTGAAACATAATAATATAAAAAAATAACAGTATTGACCAGCTGAACTAAGTGCATAAAGTTTCAGTGCAGGCACAGGTATTTCCTTCTCTGTTTTAGGCACTGCTAAATATTTATTATTTATATCCTTGTGGAAACTCTTTGATTGGCTGAATGAATTTTTCTCCACCATGGATTGTCATTGCTACATGCTGCAGTCTTATCAGAGAGATTAATCTACTCCTTTCCACTTGAACAGGAGAATGATGAAATCCCAACATCGACAGAAGCCACACCCACAGAGCATAAAATCTACTCCCTTTATCAAGTTGCTTCTAGCCATGTGATCACATTTTCAAGACAGGTTTTTAAACTACAGAAACATAATTTCGCACACAAAAGGTAAGATTTTAGCACTCTGATTACTAAGTGAATAGATGCTGGTTTTGTTCTATACCTGGAGGTGTGCTTTAAAGCGTACTTGCAGTGACATCATTATAAGTTAAGCATGGGCACATTTAGTACCAATCCTACATACAACTTTTTTGGGTCTCCTTTTTCTACATATATTTTTGAATTGCAAGGGTTACTAACCCAGTTACATAGTTACATAGTTATTTTGGTTGAAAAAAGACATACGTCCATCGAGTTCAACCAGTACAAAGTACAATTCCAGCCTGCTCCCTCACATATCCCTGTTGATCGAGAGGAAGGCGAAAAAACCCTTACAGGGCATGGTCCAATTAGCCCCAAAAGGGGAAAAATCCTTCCCGACTCCAGATGGCAATCAGATAAAATCCCTGAATCAACATCATTAGGCATTACCTAGTAATTGTATCCATGGATGTCTTTCAACGCAAGGAAAGCATCTAAGCCCCCTTTAAATGCAGGTATAAAGTTTGCCATAACGACTTCCTGTGGCAATGCATTCCACATCTTAATCACTCTTACTGTAAAGAACCCTTTCCTAAATAAATGGCTAAAACATTTTTCCTCCATGCGCAGATCATGTCCTCTAGTCCTTTGAGAAGGCCTAGGGACAAAAAGCTCATCCGCCAAGCTATTATATTGCCCTCTGATGTATTTATACATGTTAATTACATCTCCTCTAAGGCGTCTTTTCTCTAGACTAAATAAACCCAGTTTATCTAACCTTTCTTGATAAGCGAGACCTTCCATCCCACGTATCAATTTTGTAGCTCGTCTCTGCACCTGCTCTAAAACTGCAATATCTTTTTTGTAATGTCGTGCCCAGAACTGAATTCCATATTCCAGATGTGGCCTTACTAGAGAGTTAAACAGGGGCAATATTATGCTAGCATCTCGAGTTTTTATTTCCCTTTTAATGCATCCCAAAATGTTGTTAGCTTTAGCTGCAGCGGCTTGGCATTGAGTACGATTATTTAACTTGTTGTCGATGAGTACTCCTAAGTCCTTCTCCAAGTTTGATGTCCCCAACTGTATCCCATTTATTTTGTATGGTGCTAGAACATTGGTACGACCAAAATGCATGACTTTAAATTTTTCAACATTGAATTTCATCTGCCATGTATGTGCCCATATAGCCATCCTATCCAGATCCTGTTGCAATATGACACTATCTTCCTGAGAGTTGATGATTTTGCACAATTTTGTATCCTCTGCAAAAATAGCAACATTGCTCACTACTGCATCTACTAGGTCATTAATAAATAAATTGAAGAGCACTGGACCTAGTACAGACCCCTGTGGGACCCCACTGCTAACAGTCTCCCATTTTGAGTACGATCCATTGACCACAACTCTGTGTTTTCTGTCCATTAGCCAGTTCCCTATCCATGAACACAGACTCTTCCCCAGTCCTTGCATCCTCAACTTTTGCACCAGACTTTTGTGGGGAACAGTGTCGAAGGCCTTTGCAAAGTCCAAGTATATCACATCTACAGCATTCCCAATATCCATATTAGCATTCACTACCTCATAAAAGCTGAGCATGTTAGTCAAACAGGACCTGTTTTTAGTAAACCCATGTTGATGCTGAGAAATAAGATTATTTTCTACTATTAAGTCATGTATAGTATCTCTTAGTAACCCCTCAAATAGTTTGCATACAACTGATGTTATGCTTACAAGTCTATAATTTCCTGGATCAGATTTTTTTCCCTTCTTAAATAATGGGAAAACGTGGGCTGTACGCCAATCCACTGGGACTCTGCCAGTTGAAAGAGAGTCATAAAAGATAAGATAAAGAGGTTTATCTATAACTGAACTTAATTCCCTTAGGACCCGAGGATGCATGCCATCCGGGCCAGGTGCCTTGTCCATTTTTAATTTATTTAGTCTTGCCTTCACTTCTTCCTGCGTTAAGTATTTAATATTACAGTTAGAAGATTAAGACTCTTCTACCTCTGTAATTTGCAACAGTGCTGTTTCCTTTGTGAAGACAGAAGCAAAGAAAGCATTTAATAACTCTGCCTTACCTTGGTCATCAACCATTGAGTTCCCACCCTCATCCTTTAGGAGTCCTATACAGTCAACCTTTCTTTTTTTAGAGTTGATGTACTTGTAAAACTTTTTTGGGTTAGATTTGATATCCCTAGCGATTTGATTTTCAGCTTCGATCTTTGCCAGTCTAATTTCTTTTTTTACAATTTTTATTGCACTCCTTATAATTGCTTAGTGCAGCCTCGGTCCCCTCCTGTTTTAGGACCTTATAGGCATTCTTTTTCCTCTTCATTTTATCCCTAACCTTTCTATTCATCCATAGAGGCCTTTTTTTATTCCTAGACATTTTGTTTCCAGTGCTTTAACTATGTAGAGGGGAAGTTGAATAGCAGCCCCAGCTGACCTGAAAAGGAATTAAGTCAAAACACTTTTATCTGGCTGTACAAACACCCCTGAAAACGAAATAGTGCTGAAAAGTTCAAAAGGTCATTATTTCTCTGTGTGGGAGCTAGATTAACCTGATTTTCTGTCACTCTAACATGTCTGCTATTTACATGTTGATATAGAGTTTAACTTAAATTAAAAATAAGATAAAGGGAAAAGTTCTGTTAGCCATTACTACTTCTGCATAGGTTACCTACAATTACTTATCTCATAAGTTTATTTTCAGTTAAAGTTTGTTTTAACTATTTTAAAATGGGAGCAATAAAACATATAAACGTTTATATATACATTTTTTATTGTGGCAATTTTGATAGTAAACCATAGGCAGCGTGTACAGTTTCATGTTTGCCAAATGTGCTTCCAAAATATCACCTCTGCTTCTATAGTTTTCAGTTCTTTTCTTTATTGCTTGTATGCATTCCTTATCATCCCAAGGCAGAGATTATCAACACTTCAGCGCACACGGAGTACAGTGTGATGATAATGACAATGAGTCCTTAGTGGGGGAAGATTTAAGGTTGCTTCTTTTACACACTGAGTGAGTAGAGTTGTAAGACTTCAGTTCTGACCACAGTAGATTGATTTCTGACCAGCAGAGGGAGGGAATGGATGGGGACAGGACAAACTTGTGGCCCCTTCCTGCTCCTCCCTTATCACCTCTTGTAGGTGATTATGGTAGGTGAAGTTTGGACAGCAACTTGAAATCTAGTTTATCCCAAAAAAAACACACCGTCCTTTCAACAGAACAATAAACTACAAAACCCAGCTAGCCAGGTTCTTTCAATAGACTTAAAGCAGTGGCGTAGCTAAGAAGCTGTGGGCCCCAGTGCAAGTTTTGCATTGGGGCCCTCCAAGCTCTCTATACATAACAATTGATACGCCACACCAAAACCAATCAAGGAGAAAGAAAGGGATGAGAAACAGTGCGTTAATGATCACTGCTTTTCTAATCATCTATAGAAGTGAATATTAACAGCATAGGACCAATAAAGAGCTAATACTGTGGTTGAGGGTCCCTCTAGCACAAGGGCCCTGATGCGGTGGCTACCTCTGCACCCCCTATTGCTACACCCCTGACTTAGTGTACCCGAGGTGACATGTGACATGAGATAAACAGGTTTATGTACAGTACAAAACATATTAATAACCAGGCTGTTTTATTTGTTTTATTTTGCTACTTGAAAGAGTTAATTTCTAGGCATGGAAGTGACAGTTTCTGTCTTGTCAGGAATATAGTAAACATCATCGATGAGCAATTTTTTCTACATATTACATTTTTCTAAATATTTCTGAGAGCAGAGGGAGAGAGAAAAGGCTCAATATAGTTCGGTTTTTCATTTAGGGACACTTAAAGAGACACTGAAGCGAGACTAAATCTCGCTTCAGCTCTCATATATATAGCAGGGGCACGTGTGCCCCTGCTAAAACGCCGCCGTCCCTTCACCCCCAACCCACCCCCCGCAAAAGTTGGTCGGAAATTCGGTCGCTGAAATTGTCTTCCTGGAGGAAGGGCTAACGGCTGCAGCCCTGCCTCCAGTCGCGTCTATCAGACGCGCATCGCCGCCTCTCCCCTGCCCCTCTCAGTGAAGGAAGACTGAGAGGGGCGGTGGAGAGGCGGAGATACGCGCTGACAGACGCGCGTGGGGCAGGGCTGCGGCGGTTAGCCCTGCCCCAACCAGGAAGCGCTCCCCCGCATTACGGAGGGGGTTTGGGGGGACAGGGACCCCCGTTAAGCCGCGGGATAGCGGCATTTTAGCAGGGGCACACGTGCCCCTGCTATATATGAGGTCTGAAGCGAGATCTATTCTCGCTTCAGTCTCTCTTTAATAGACTGCAACTGAGCAGAGACAACAAAACATTCAATCTACTTTCTAAATGTTTAAATATAAAATCATGGGATGTTTTTTTAAAAAAAAAAAAAGGCATTTTTATGCTGGGAATACACGGTACGTTTTCCTCGCTCGATTTCGTGCCTGATCGTTTTCCGTGCTTGATTTCATGCCCGATTCTCATATCTTCCATTCGTTTTCCTTATCTTTTCCCATTGTTCCCTATGCAAAACCGAGCGCGGAATCGATCGATCGGGCGGGTGATCGGACATGTCGGAATTTATCAATCGAGCCATCTTAATGGCTCAGAAACGTACCGTGTATCCCCAGCATTAGAAGTAGAAGGATAAATACAATTGTTTATCTCATCAGTTTATTTTCACCTCGGGTTCACTTTAATTAGCAAAGTACTGACCTGCAATGACTAACAACACTTTGTAACTTTATGTATTCTTAATTAATGTAGGTTTAATATAATATGCAAAGAAAATGAACTGGGACTTCCAAGGTGGACTCTAGGCTAAATTATTAATGCTGTTTTTAAATGTGGATATTATCTGTGTGACATGAAAAAACAATATTACTCCTATGATTGCTCTGATTCAGTTTACGCATGAATATGAGCATTAGCTGATGCAGGCTGTGGAAATAACTCACCTTGGTTGCCACCTCTGATAACCGTGCTCCACACCTTTCTGCATCTTCCCGGTACTTCAGAGCCAGAAGGAGGAAGTATCTGGAATGGGAGGAGGAAGTATTGGGAGGATGGAGAGGAATGTGGAGTGCCCACTCCAAAGGCAGCGACTAAGGTGAGTTACACCCAACTGCCACAGCCTGCGTCAACTAATGCTGGATTCAGTTTTGGCTCATTCCAAAATGAATTTTGCTTTTGCCTGCTCATTCCTAACTAGTTATGTCAGCCTGCAGAACTTTTATTTAAAGATCTTTTTAAAGGATCCTGTGCGTTCTCAGCCTTGCCACTTTATGCTTGTGGAGCTGATCCGAGTGTGATGAGATCAGTGTCACCCCTCCCCCACATCCCCTAGATAGACACACCCGTACAGATGCACTGCATTATGGCAGGCTCACTTTTAAAGCATTTTTTTAAGCTGCTCAAGTGTAAATGTTAAAAGGACACCTGAGGTGAGAGGGATATAGAGGCTGCCATATTTATTTCCTTAAATACCAGTTGCCTGGCTGTCCTGCTGATCTCTTTGGCTGCAGTATTGTCTGAATAACACCAGAAACCAGCATGCAGCTAATCCAGTCACACTTCAGTAAGAGCACCTGATCTGCATGCTTGTTTAAGGGCTATGACTAAATGTATTAGAGGCAGACAACCAGCAGGACTGCCAGGAAATGTGCATTGTTTAAAAGGAAATACATATGTCAGCCTCCATATGTCGCTCACCTTGGGTTCCCTTTAAATACTTGTGGTGTCCAACTAGGACTTAAAGTGAACCTCCAGATTAAAAATCTACTCAGCAGCCCTGAAAAGGCTTGGTGTTTCTTTAACAGTTTCACAGCATCAGAACTTTATTTTTCTTATTCAAGCCTAATTTTTTGGCTGCACAGAAGCTAAAGGTGCGTACACACATGCGACTATAGTCGTTTGTAACGATCGTTCCCCGATCTTTACCAACGACGATCGTTACAAAAAACGAACCAACGACTATTAAGGCAAACGACGAACGAGGCAAATCGCTACAAAACAAAGTTCTGTCTTGGCGGATTTTTACCACCGACGATCGTTAGCAAAAGTGGTACATCGTTGGAAACGATCGTTCGTACCAGGCTGGACATGCGCATTTCTCTTTTTCTCCAAGGAACTTTACAATTTTATGCGCAGGCGCATTAAGTGCTTTTACGTGGTGTAACGTTCGTTCTAACGATGTGATCGTTACACACTTTTTACAACTAACTTTACTTCGGTCGTTCTTTCGTCAATTAAAAGATCGTTCGTCGTTGACAACGAACGATCGTTGTCGCATGTGTGTACGTAGCATAAGCTACGCCCATCAAGAAAAAAGCTGCCCGGGCATTTTTCCCCTGATGCTGTACAAAGCAGGATGGGATTTCTGATGTTTTTGTTCTCGTCGCCTAGCAACTGGGAGGGGTGATCAGGACACCGGACAGTTGGTACTGTGTCTCATGCTCCCCGTCACCTCCTTTGAACCAAAAAGATGGCTGCCCTCATGAAATCACAAACATTTGCCTGTTTTTTTTCTTAACAGGGTGGGTAAGAGATTATATAACCTATCTATTTTAATTAACATAACTAATGTAACTTAATGACAGTATGTTTGTTTAGGCTGAAGTTCCTCTTTAATCTATAAGTAGCATAATTTTTTGACCCTTAAGTCTGCTTGAGCTGTGCATAGCGCCAGTAAAGTAGATTGATGCCATAGAATACACAGCATGAATTACCTCAGCTGCATTCACTATTGCTGTCACACCTTCCTGCAGACCAGGTAAAATATAAAACAATTGCCTTTCCCCAACAAGTGGGAGATCGAAAACACACAGATACCACTCAAGCGTACTAGTGGAGCACATGTTTCCTACCAGAGATTTCTGATGTAGAGGAACTCTGAGAATATTCACGCTTTGTTAGCCACAGCCCCAAACCCTTTGTTTCTATTCATTTACTTCTAAGTGAAACGACCCAGCATGCAAAACTAAAATTAGCTGCATCAGGGGGGGAAAGAAAAGGTGCTAGCGTACAAACAGCCGGAGCCATCACGGGGGCTGGGTTATGGTGCTCTCGCCTTCCCTCACATGGTAGCCTATTAAAAGTGGTAATGTATGCCCCGAGCTCTGCCAGGGGGGGTGGAGAGAGAAGGCCAGCATAGGCATATTTCAAATGCATCAGACACAAGAATTAAATAGACCGTGTTCCCTAAAAGACTGAAGTACATATCTTTCTGACGTTCATTGCAGGCAAAAAAAACCCATTGATCTCAGTATATCCCTTGGCAATTATAAAATATTAAATCCAAGTCACACTTTTCTCGTTGGCTTAATTTTTTCTCTATTCACAGCTTTCTATTTGATCAATTTTAACAAGTTAGGAGACGCGCTCGGTGTAATAAAAAAGAGAGAGAGAGAGAGGGAAAAGAGAAAAGTTGGTGAGAGCGCTCTGCTAGCGCCATCTTCTTCACCAGTGTGTAGAGCGCACGGCGGTGCAAAGGGCATAATTACATATGAAGGAACAAAGCACTAAATGGAACAGAGTGTAATCCTATGAGATTCCCGTACCAATATAAAGGCTCGTTTCCCCTGGGGGTGACTTGCGGCGTTTCCCCGCATGCAAATTCGTAAAGTGGTACTGCAGCCTAGTGAAATGAATAGGCTGCTTCTGATTTGTGTGTTGGGGGGGAGGGGGGGGGGATAGTGTCTGCTGCAAGTAAAATTGAGCACAGACAAGTTCACTAATTGAGCACTGCCATTGGTGTCAACGTAGTTTATCATTATTTGGGCAGCCAGTATATAGTGGGCCTTGGTAAGCCTGGTCGTCGTCATCAGGCGGTGAGGGTTACAGGCAGGTAGTTTGTAGGTGTGGTAGTGTGTAGGTTAGGTGTCAGGCAGGTAGTGTATGTGTGTGTGGGGGGGATAGGGTTAGTCATTAGGAAGGTAGTGTCTGCGGGGGTGTGGACTTAGGGTTAGGCGTCAGTTAGCGCGTGCGGGGGTTAAGGTTTGTCATCAGTCAGGTTGTGTGTGACCGGGGGTGGGAGGAGATAGGCATTAGACAGGTGGTGTGCGTGTGTGGGGGGATTGTTAGGCATTAGGTAGGTAGTGTAAGTGGAGGGGGGTAGTGTTAAGCGTCGGGCAGGTAGTGTGTGTGTGGGTGGGGAGCTTTAAGGCACACATATGAACTGGCTGCCGATAGACTTGGGCACAGGATACAGCCGGTATATGGCTTACCCTGCTGCTGTACAAGTTCCCGGCGGCGTTAAATACTATTCCCCCTCCAGGTCTACGTGGATAGTGTGGAATGATGTAATTCGGCTTCCAGCTATTGCTGGTGGCCAAATTACAGTGTTTTAAAAGCAACTTCAGCGCCATCTTCTGACGGCGCTGCAGTTACTGACTGTGCACCGCTATATGAAAAATTCCTATTACGGCCTATGGTGGCACCGGCTGCGACCAAATCTCCTGCAATGTTATTACAGCGCTCAGGGTTTAAGGGTTAGGTGTCAGGCAGGTAGTGTGTGTGTGTGTGTGTGGGGTGGGAGGGGTAGGGGGGGTTGGTGTCAGAGGGAAGGGATCTGTGTGAGAGTAGGATTAGCCATAGTAAAATATCAGTATTTAATACCGATATTTTACTTTTGGCATTACTGGGTGCGAGGGATTGGGATGCGAACTTGCATCAGCCCAAGTGGCGGCGTCCATCTTGGAGACAAGGTGCCAGCACAAGTGAAAATACAGTCCTAGACAGCAACAGCGCATGTAATGATTCCCTATAGACATTTGCAGACATAGTAGTGCAATGTGTGTTCTTCTGCCGTGAGATAAAAAGAAGATTCCCTATTGCCAACAGTGATATGCTGTCAGCTGGCTGCCGGCCAAGTGTGCCAAAACTGCAAAGAATCGTCCGGGGAAAAACAAAGCCATTTTCCACACACTCAAGTGTGTCCCCTTGACTTAGAACAAGCGTACTGTATGTTGGGGTTTAGGTCATGCCAACAGATATGGACCACTACCAAAAGCTAGCCGCTCTCAGCACTGACAATTTTTTATATTTCTTTTATATAGGTAGAAAAAACTTTTGTAAAAAAATAATACCTTTTAATGGCTAACTGATAGAGTTAATAGTAGAAATGAAAGAGGCACTCAATTGGCATATAAACTTGCGTTTATCAGTATAGTAGCAAACACGACATGTTTCGGGGTAATCCCCATCCTCAGAATTACAACTGATAGAGTTAAATGATGCAAGCTTTCTGGGATCTAGTCCCCTTCTTCAGACATATTTCCAGATGTTAGCTGTAGTAAAACACTGATGCAGGTAAATAGTAAACACGTAGATGGCAGTTGTGCTGGTTACTGTTTATCCATTAGGTGTCAGGTGATCAGCAGGCTGGAGCCAGTGAGCTCATGCAAGCATACATGAAATCCAGCAGGTTTCTGAAGATCATGAAGCCAAATCTATCATGTTACATAAGGTGTCATGAATCCTGTTCCACAATTTAAACCTTCTGTGAGGGCCCGTTTCCACTTGTGCGGTGGGAAAAAATGTGCATGCGGATGCAAATTTCGCATGCGGTTGTATGCAAATTTTCCTGCGAATTCTCATACGATTTCACATGGATGACTATGTATGCGAATTTAACCATGGCAGTGCCTGTGTGCTTTTCCATTGTTTCTATGCAAAATGGTATGCAAATTCGCATGAAAATTCGCATAACAAAACCGTATGCGAATTTCCTATTAAATGCATTGTATGCAAATCGCATAGCGGTATACGAATTCTGATGGCTCTGCCGTGCAGATTTTTTATGCACAGAAAAACGCTCTGAAATCCTGACAAGTGGAAACAGTCCCATCCACTTGTATTGTCTATGCGAATCTGCATGCAGGAAACACATGCAGATTCGCTCTAGTGGAAAAAGGCCCTCAATGTCTTGAACATTTTCATAAATTTGTACTCAGAAATTTTTCTTGATTGTTCATTTTTGAAGTTACCCTTAGGCTGCTTACACACTAAGACGTTACAGGCGCACGTTAGTGCGCCTGTAACGCTCCCCCAACGCACAGCAATGTAACACAAGTAGGCTGTTCACACAGCCCACGTTGCGTTACATGTAACGCTGCACGTTCTCCGGAAAGTGCAGCATGCTACGGCGTTTGAGCGGCTATAGCCGTGTTAGATGGTTTACACATGCGCAGTGGGGGGCGGAGAGGAGGCGGGGAGAGCCAGCTACAGTAGCCGCGCACATGGCTACTTAATATTCACTGCACTGGCGGCCGCTGATTGGCCGGCGGGACCACGTGATGCGGAGTGTCTCGCTCCGCATGACGTGGTCCCGCTGGCCAATCAGCGCCACTCTGGGAGACCTTATAGGAATCGAGCCGCCTAACGCGGCTCACTCTACCGTCCTCACTTGCAGCACCATACGTTGTGTTAGGTGCACGTTATGCGACCTTAACCTGGCACCTAACGCAACGTCTTGGTGTGCAAGTAGCCTAAAGAACAAGTAGTATATTTCTTTTCAATTCAAGAATTACATTATTTTTGATTGATCATTGCATTTGATAAATCTGACCAATGTATCACAAGTGTTAATTTTTTTCCCCTATTAATACAAAAACAAAATCTACCCTCGGCCAATACATTGGCGATGCTGAGTGGCGGCGGTAGTATCAATTAACCCGGCGGGGAAACGCCGATTCCCGACGATAAAATGCGCCGGGATGCGTCGAAACGCAGCATTGGGTGTGAAAGGTGAAATGGAAGTCTATGGACTTTCCTCTTACCTTGGTTAAAGGATACCACAACTGACATGTGGCATAATGAGATAGACATGGGTATGTACAGTGCCTAGCACACAAATAACTATGCTGTGTTCCTTTTTTTCTTTCTCTGCCTGAAAGAGGTAAATATCAGGTATGTAAGTGGCTGACTCAGTCCTGACTCAGACAGGAAGTGACTACAGTGTGACCCTCACTGATAAGAATTTCCCCCTTTTTTATCTCTTTCTTGCTCTCAGAAGCCATTTTCTTCTAGGAAAGTGTTTTATAGTTGGAATTTCTTATCAGTGAAGGTCACACTGTAGTCACTTCCTGTCTGAGTCAGGACTGAGTCAGCCACTTACATACCTGATATTTACCTCTTTCAGGCAGAGAAAGAAAAAAAGGAACACAGCATAGTTATTTGTGTGCAAGGCACTGTACATACCCATGTTTATCTCATTATGCCACATTTCAGTTGTGGTATCCTTTAACGCAAAGTATAGACTTTGTGTTAAAACGCTGAAAAAGGGCTCTGGTGTGAAAGAGCCCTAAAAGTTTTCTGTACAACCCATCATTTTTATCGAATTGCCATAACATAGGATCATTTTATTGTATTGTGTGTGGCCACCTAAAAGGCGATATACACATCTAATCTCTATTGGCCAACCTTACCACCTCCATGTAGTATGAGAGCTTACCTGTCCAATCTGTTGAATGTATTGGAAATCTATTGGCCCTCATACTACATCGAAGTGGTAAAATTGTCCAATCCACATTAATTGTGTGTATATATCTTTAGGCTTGGGGGCGAGGTCAGAGATGGGTAGTTTTTGTTCGAAAGCAGAATTACCCAGCTTATAAATGGGATCGCAGAGAGAGGTGGCAGCGCTTCCCAAAGCAGGCTGCATCTGAGGCATGGTGCACACCAGAGGAGTTTTTCTGAGCGTTTTGAGTTTTTAAATCTGCTGCTAATGTTATCCTATGTGTCTGTGCACACTGGAGCAATGAGGTTTTGTAAAAAACCCCATAGCATTACATTGGGAAGAGCTTTTAGAGGTTTCAAAAGCGCTTCCCAATGTAATGCTATGGGTTTTTTTTTACAAAACCTCATTGCTCCAGTGTGCACAGACACATAGGATAACATTAGCAGCAGATTTAAAAACTCAAAACGCTCAGAAAAACTCCTCTGGTGTGCACCAGGCCTGAATGACTACCAGCATAGGTGTGCAGAGCCTAATGATAGGCAGGGTACACATCTTGCATTCAAAACAGATGTACCAAATTAACATTACCCTGCCCATAATTAGGCTCTGCACACCTATGCTGGTAGTCATTCAGATGCAGCCTGCTTTGGGAAGAGCTGCCACCTCTCTCTATCTAAAAAAAATGTAAGTTTACCTTATGGCTAGCTGCACCCATTTGATATATATTTGTTTTTATCAGAGGTTAGGGCTTTAGTGCATAATGTAGCATCTGTTTTGAATACAAGCTGTGTATTTTGCCTCTGGGGCTCTGCACGCCTCGGTCGGTAGTCACATTGTCAAGCGAGTTGGCCTGCAATTGGATCGCAACACGTGTGATCGCATGCCATCTGCGTTGGCATGCGTTGCATGGCCGATGGGTTTGCCGTGCGTTTTTGGGAAAAAATGCGTGCAGTATGCGTTTGCGCACCGCGCTGGTATGAAACGCATGCAATGTGATTAGATAGTGCAGTCTATGCACTTCTGATGTTTGTGCATGTCTGCCTCCTGCACGCATTGCTGAAATACGGACGGCAGCGCGTGCAATGTGAACGGGGCCTTAGATGCGGCCTGGTCTTAGGATGCATCGTGATTTTTTTTTTTCCCCTGTTATAAATAGAATTGTGTAGCAATGTTCCTGCTCCCGGGATATCTCAGGATACTGGAGTATGGACAAAGAACTCTGGGTAAACCTGGTAAAAACCTATTACCCAGACACATTTAGTCCACCCCAGAAACCTCCCTCCCAGGCAGAGCAGTGGGGGTATATCACTGCATTGGGCTTCCTTAGACGATCCATATCATCGTCTGCCATCCACACAGCACCCAGTGGGCATCAGAGACCAGAGGAGAAGAAGCCATCGGCTCCAACAGCAAGCAGGAAGTAAATTCCTGTGAGAGCATACGAGTGGCTCGCTGATGCCCGTCCGATGCCTGCTGGGATAGCTCTGTCCTGTCAGGGGCAGCGCTTAACGAAAGATGCACTCCCGGCCTATGCATGTTGCTTGCACTCTCTGGAGGGGCCCCACAGGACAAACAAAAAAACTATATGACCACTTGCTCTCCTCCCGCTTGACTCCAGTCTAAGGATTTATCGCGTCCAGTGAAAAATGGCGCCGGTTAAATAATGGCGCCCCCTTCCACCCGATATTTGTTTAAAACAATATTTATCGTTTTAATGGCGCAGACCTTGTGAACGTAATTTATCGTTTTAAAACCTGCTTTTTTTGTCCTGCCTGAACAATATTCATTGTTTTAAGCCCTGCTTTGCTGGCATTTAAAAAATGTCTGCCTGCCGACTTTAACGTTTAATAGCGCAGCCCCCTTAAAAGATATAAACACCAAATTTGCAGGGAATGTGAAGAAGAACAGTGGGAACAAGAGGAAATTTTTTTTTCAAAAAGACCTTATACTTTTTGAGAAATTGATTTTAAAATTCTCCTTCTGACTGTGGGAAAATGAATCGCCCGCCGACTTTAGCGGTTAATAGCAAAGCCCCCTTAAATGCCAAAAACACCAAATTTGCAGGGAATGTTAAGAAGAACAGTGGGAACAAGAAGAATTTTTTTTTTCAAAAAGACCTACTTTTTGAGAAAATCGATTTTAAAGTTCAAAGAAAAAAACGATCCATTTAAATGCCACTGGTCAGCGTGTGGAAAATATTTCCCAGCAGTTAAAGTGGACCCAAATTAAAAATATAAGATTTCAGAAATAAAATCTATTTTCTAAATTATAATAATAAATAGCAGCCTTTTTTCAGCTGCATGATGACAAATATAAAATACTTTACATTTATTGGAGGAACTCCTCCCTTCCTTTCAAATTGCCGGGATTTTTCCGGCAAACTGGTGGAGTAGATGGTGTCCGGCAATAGAGGAATTGCTAATGGCTGCCCCCAGTATAACTCTAGCTATGAAAAGAGAAGGGTGAAAAGTAGTGTTGGGCGAACACCTAGATGTTCGGGTTCGCGAACGTTCGCCGAACATCGCTGCGATGTTCGGGTGTTCGACCCGAACTCCGAACATAATGGAAGTCAATGGGGACCCGAACTTTCGTGCTTTGTAAAGCTTCCTTACATGCTACATACCCCAAATTTGCAGGGTATGTGCACCTTGGGAGTGGGTACAAAAGGAAAAAATTTTTTAGGAAAAAGAGCTTATAGTTTTTGAGAAAATCGATTTTAAAGTTTCAAAGGGAAAACTGTCTTTTAAATGCGGGAAATGTCTGTTTTCTTTGCACAGGTAACATGCTTTTTGTCGGCATGCAGTCATAAATGTAATACATATAAGAGGTTCCAGGAAAAGGGACCGGTAACGCTAACCCAGCAGCAGCACACGTGATGGAACAGGAGGAGGGTGGCGCAGGAGGAGAAGGCAACGCTTTGAGACACAACAACCCAGGCCTTGCATGAGGACAAGAAGCGTGCGGATAGCAATTTGCATTTTGTCGCCATGCAGTCATAAATGTAATACAGATGAGAGGTTCAATAAACAGGGACCGGAAACGCTAACCCATCACAGATGTTTATTGTTCATGTTACTTGGTTGGGGTCCGGGAGTGTTGCGTAGTCATTTCCAATCCAGGATTGATTCATTTTAATTTGAGTCAGACGGTCTGCATTTTCTGTGGAGAGGCGGATACGCCGATCTGTGACGATGCCTCCGGCAGCACTGAAACAGCGTTCCGACATAACGCTGGCTGCCGGGCAAGCCAGCACCTCTATTGCGTACATTGCCAGTTTGTGCCAGGTGTCTAGCTTCGATACCCAATAGTTGAAGGGTGCAGATGGATTGTTCAACACAGCTATGCCATCTGACATGTAGTCCTTGACCATCTTCTCCAGGCGATCGGTGTTGGAGGTGGATCTGCACGCTTGCTGTTCTGTGTGCTGCTGCATGGGTGTCAGAAAATTTTCCCACTCCAAGGACACTGCAGATACCATTCCCTTTTGGGTACTAGCTGCGGCTTGTGTTGTTTGCTGCCCTCCTGGTCGTCCTGGGTTTGCGGAAGTCAGTCTGTCGGCGTACAACTGGCTAGAGGAGGGGGAGGATGTCAATCTCCTCTCTAAAGTCTCCACAAGGGCCTGCTGGTATTCTTCCATTTTGACCTGTATGGCTCTTTCTTCAAGCAGTTTTGGAACATTGTGTTTGTACCGTGGATCCAGAAGGGTATAAACCCAGTAATTGGTGTTGTCCAGAATGCGCACAATGCGTGGGTCGCGTTAAATGCAGTCCTAGGCCGAAGAGGTCATAGCCTAGGGTCACAAAAACCTGTTTATTTGGGCAATTTCAATGGTGGCGAGTCTGACGTACATAAATCGCAGCAATGGCCGTTAGCAACGTCTGAATCTCACGAAATGTCTCATGCAGGTAGAAGACATATTGTTAGACTTGAGCTCCAAAGATGGGTTCCCTACATCTCTGCAAACCAGAGTTACAGGGCTCCAAATTTGGTAAAATCCCCCATAGGATTTCATTGGGCCTCCTATTTACAGTTCCAAAATCTCACATCTTTTCAAAGGGCAATTGCTCAGCAGTGGCAAATTTTCTAGCATTGTAGGGACCCTTAGGGGGAACATGACTGGTGAGTTTCGGGCCCCTAGGCCGAAGAGGTCATAGCCTAGGGTCACAAAAACCTGTTTATTTGGGCTATTTCAATGGCAGTGATGGTGACGTACATAAATCTCAGCCATGGCCGTTAGCACTGGGTTGTTGTATTATCTATTCTCATTTCCACTGATTGGTTACAATTCTCTTTTTTGGACATTGCATCTGCACTTTATCCCATATTCACGTATGTATTTGCATGTTGTTTTTTATGAACTATCATATGAAATGTATTGCACAGCACTTTATGTACTTGCATTTTTGCACATATCCTAACCAGCAGTTTTTTACTATCATGGTGTTTTCTGTGGCTTCCTGGTTTGTCAGCAACGCTGATAGAGAAATCTAGTTACTGGCACTCATTGATTGGTTGTTTTATCCCCCTATACCGTGATCAGCGTGCTGACAACCCTGAGACCCACTCTTACTGAGCGGACTTTTTTGAACAGATTGTATTACAATACATAGGAATTCATGGATGGCAAGAGGTCAGGGGATCCTCATTGTTTTTAATTGTTTTTAATCATGATGTTTAAATAAATATGAATTGTTATTTGGCACTACTGTGGTTTTGAGTATTATCTTTATCATAGATATGATGGGGACTACTTTTTCTCTCATATGTGGATAGATTGTCTTTGGATCGATGATCCTGGTCCTCAGAGATGATTATTCCTTACATGGTATGGCTGTCAGTGGATTAGACTAGACAGTGAGCGTTTTGGGCTTAAATCTTTGAGAAAATAACATGGCCGTTAGCAACGTCTGAATTTCACGAAATGTCTCATGCAGGTAGAAGACATATTGTTAGACTTGGATTCCAAAGATGGGGTCCCTACATCTCTGCAAACCAGAGTTACAGGGGTCCAAAATTTGTAAAATCCCCCATAGGCTTTCATTGCCTCCCTATTTCACTTTCCAAAATCTCACATCTTTTCAAAGGGCAATGGCTCAGCAGTACCAAATTTTCTAGCATTGTAGGGACCCTTAGGGGGAATATGACTGGTGAGTTTCGGGCCCCTAGGCCGAAGAGGTCATAGCCTAGGGTCACAAAAACCTGTTTATTTGGGCTATTTCAATGGTAGTGATGGTGACGTACATAAATCTCAGCCATGGCCGTTAGCAACGTCTGAATTTCACGAAATGTCTCATGCAGGTAGAAGACATATTGTTAGACTTGGATTCCAAAGATGGGTTCCCTACATCTCTGCAAACTAGAGTTACAGGGGTCCAAAATTTGTAAAATCCCCCATAGGCTTTCATTGCCTCCCTATTTCACTTTCCAAAATCTCACATCTTTTCAAAGGGCAATGGCTCAGCAGTACCAAATTTTCTAGCATTGTAGGGACCCTTAGGGGGATCATGACTGGTGAGTTTTGCCACTGCTGAGCCATTGCCCTTTGAAATGGTGTGAGATTTTGGAACGGTAAATAGTAGGCCCAATGAAAGCCTATGGGGGATTTTACCAATTTTGGAGCCCTGTAACTCTGGTTTGCAGAGATGTAGGGACCCCATCTTTGGAATCCAAGTCTAACAATATGTCTTCTACCTGCATGAGACATTTCGTGAAATTCAGACGTTGGTAACGGCCATGTTATTTTCTCAAAGATTTAAGCCCAAAACGCTCACTGTCTAGTCTAATCCACTGACAGCCATACCATGTAAGGAATAATCATCTCTGAGGACCAGGATCATCGATCCAAAGACAATCTATCCACATATGAGAGAAAAAGTAGTCCCCATCATATCTATGATAAAGATAATACTCAAAACCACAGTAGTGCCAAATAACAATTCATATTTATTTAAACATCATGATTAAAAACAATTAAAAACAATGAGGATCCCCTGACCTCTTGCCATCCATGAATTCCTATGTATTGTAATACAATCTGTTCAAAAAAGTCCGCTCAGTAAGAGTGGGTCTCAGGGTTGTCAGCACGCTGATCACGGTATAGGGGGATAAAACAACCAATCAATGAGTGCCAGTAACTAGATTTCTCTATCAGCGTTGCTGACAAACCAGGAAGCCACAGAAAACACCATGATAGTAAAAAACTGCTGGTTAGGATATGTGCAAAAATGCAAGTACATAAAGTGCTGTGCAATACATTTCATATGTCTTCTACCTGCATGAGACATTTCGTGAAATTCAGACGTTGCTAACGGCCATGGCTGAGATTTATGTACGTCACCATCACTACCATTGAAATAGCCCAAATAAATAGGTTTTTGTGACCCTAGGCTATGACCTCTTCGGCCTAGGGGCCCGAAACTCAGCAGTCATGTTCCCCCTAAGGATCCCTACAATGCTAGAAAATTTGCCACTGCTGAGCAATTGCCCTTTGAAAAGATGTGAGATTTTGGAAAGTGAAATAGGGAGGCAATGAAAGCCTATGGGGGATTTTACCAATTTTGGACCCCTGTAACTCTGGTTTGCAGAGATGTAGGGACCCCATCTTTGGAATCCAAGTCTAACAATATGTCTTCTACCTGCATGAGACATTTCGTGAAATTCAGACGTTGCTAACGGCTATGGCTGAGATTTATGTACGTCACCATCACTACCATTGAAATAGCCCAAATAAACAGGTTTTTGTGACCCTAGACTATGACCTCTTCGGCCTAGGGACCCGAAACTCACCAGTCATGTTCCCCCTAAGGGTCCCTACAATGCTAGAAAATTTGGTACTGCTGAGCCATTGCCCTTTGAAAAGATGTGAGATTTTGGAAAGTGAAATAGGGAGGCAATGAAAGCCTATGGGGGATTTTACCAATTTTGGACCCCTGTAACTCTGGTTTGCAGAGATGTAGGGACCCCATCTTTGGAATCCAAGTCTAACAATATGTCTTCTACCTGCATGAGACAATTCGTGAAATTCAGACGTTGCGAACGGCCATGGCTGAGATTTATGTACGTCACCATCACTACCATTGAAATAGCCCAAATAAACAGGTTTTTGTGACCCTAGGCTATGACCTCTTCGGCCTAGGGGCCCGAAACTCACCAGTCATGTTCCCCCTAAGGGTCCCTACAATGCTAGAAAATTTGCCACTGCTGAGCCATTGCCCTTTGAAAAGATGTGAGATTTTGGAAAGTGAAATAGGGAGGCAATGAAAGCCTATGGGGGATTTTACCAATTTTGGACCCCTGTAACTCTGGTTTGCAGAGATGTAGGGACCCCATCTTTGGAATCCAAGTCTAACAATATGTCTTCTACCTGCATGAGACATTTCGTGAGATTCAGACGTTGCTAACGGCCATTGCTGCGATTTATGTACGTCAGACTCGCCACCATTGAAATTGCCCAAATAAACAGGTTTTTGTGACCCTAGGCTATGACCTCTTCGGCCTAGGACTGCATTGAACGCGACCCACGCATTGTGCGCATTCTGGACAACACCAATTACTGGGTTTATACCCTTCTGGATCCACGGTACAAACACAATGTTCCAAAACTGCTTGAAGAAAGAGCCAGACAGGTCAAAATGGAAGAATACCAGCAGGCCCTTGTGGAGACTTTAGAGAGGAGATTGACATCCTCCCCCTCCTCTAGCCAGTTGTACGCCGACAGACTGACTTCCGCAAACCCAGGACGACCAGGAGGGCAGCAAACAACACAAGCCGCAGCTAGTGCCCAAAAGGGAATGGTATCGGCAGTGTCCTTGGAGTGGGAAAATTTTCTGACACCCATGCAGCAGCACACAGAACAGCAAGCGTGCAGATCCACCTCCAACACCGATCGCCTGGAGAAGATGGTCAAGGACTACATGTCAGATGGCATAGCTGTGTTGAACAATCCATCTGCACCCTTCAACTATTGGGTATCGAAGCTAGACACCTGGCACAAACTGGCAATGTACGCAATAGAGGTGCTGGCTTGCCCGGCAGCCAGCGTTATGTCGGAACGCTGTTTCAGTGCTGCCGGAGGCATCATCACAGATCGGCGTATCCGCCTCTCCACAGAAAATGCAGACCGTCTGACTCAAATTAAAATGAATCAATCCTGGATTGGAAACGACTACGCAACACTCCCGGACCCCAACCAAGTAACATGAACAATGAACATCTGTGATGGGTTAGCGTTTCCGGTCCCTGTTTATTGAACCTCTCATCTGTATTACATTTATGACTGCATGGCGACAAAATGCAAATTGCTATCCGCACGCTTCTTGTCCTCATGCAAGGCCTGGGTTGTTGTGTCTCAAAGCGTGGCCTTCTCCTCCTGCGCCACCCTCCTCCTGTTCCATCACGTGTGCTGCTGCTGGGTTAGCGTTACCGGTCCCTTTTCCTGGAACCTCTTATATGTATTACATTTATGACTGCATGCCGACAAAAAGCATGTTACCTGTGCAAAGAAAACAGACATTTCCCGCATTTAAAAGACAGTTTTCCCTTTGAAACTTTAAAATCGATTTTCTCAAAAACTATAAGCTCTTTTTGCTAAAAAAAAAATTTCCTCTTGTACACACTCCCAAGGTGCACATACCCTGTAAATTTGGGGTATGTAGCATATAAGGAGGCTTTACAAAGCACGAAAGTTCGGGTCCCCATTGACTTCCATTATGCTCGAACACCCGAACATCGCGGCCATGTTCGGCCCGAACCCGAACATCTAGATGTTCGCCCAACACTACACGTGACCCGTTCGGCCAATCACAGCGCTAGCCGAACGTTCGGGTAACGTTCGGCCATGCGCTCTTATTTCGGCCATATGGCCGAACAGTTTGGCCGAACACCATCAGGTGTTCGGCCGAACTCGAACATCAGCCGAACAGGGTGATGTTCTGCAGAACCCGAACAGTGGCGAACACTGTTCGCCCAACACTAGTGAAAAGCATGCACTGAAATTATCATAGGTTTGAAGGAGTGTTTATTTATCTTTGTATGTGTCAGAGTGGTGCAACTAAATATTTTTAATTAAAAAAATGTTTGGTTTGGGTCCGCTTTAATAGCAAAGGCCCCTTACATCCTAGCAACACCAAATTTGCAGGATATGTTAAAAAGATAGTGGAAAACAATATTTTAAAAAAAAGCTACGTGTCCACACAGGACGCATTCTAAGCCGGTTCTTTTTGTATTGAAACGAATGAGCCGGTTCTTTTTGTATTGAACCAAATGAATTGGCTCATTGATGAGCCGGTTAGTATAGCTTTCCTTTTAAGCAATACCAGTTGCCTGGCAGTCCTGTTGATCCTCTGCCTCTAATACCCTTACCCATAGGCCCTGAACAAACATGCAGCGGATCAGGTGTCCCTGACATTGTCAGAACTGACATAATTAGCTGCATGCTTGTTTCCGGTGTGTAATTCAGCCACTACTGCAGCCATAGATCAGCGGAGATGTCAGGCAACTGGTATTGTTTAACAGGAAATAAATATGGCAGCCTCCCTCTCACCTCAGGTACACTTTAAATAAAAGTAAACCGTATGCTGCATGGAATCCGGCCAGTGAGAAGTGAATGCAATTAGTCCATTTACAAGCATAGAATTTGCATGCAGTTTGTAATCGGCCCATTCTAAATTGTCAGAAATTGCATTAATTCGGCCCACTACCAAACAGCAAAATTATCTCCTCATGGAATATCTCCAGTCTCTCAATGCTGCTTCAGGCGGCCAAAAAAAAGAAAGAAACATCTTTTACATTGTGCAGTAAGAACTGAGCCTTGCAGGTATCCTTTACCTCATCATTGTTTTAATGCTAAATGAAACTTGTGAAAAAATACAGCCCAGACACAATACTGTGAAAAAGTCATAAGAACTTGTGAAAAGAGCTATAAAGTGAAAATTGGAATTATTTTTTTTTTCTATTTATTAGCTTATAACCTACAAAATATATGAATACGTAACCGAAATCCGTAGTTGATTTGATTTGCTTTTAAAACCGCCTTCCAAGGTATGCCGTTGCGCATTTAGATGGCAGTTGAAAAAGGACATTTTTTTCCCACAATGCAATGAGGTTCTTGGACAGCATACTGTCAGGGCCATGGCATCACACAGTGGGAGGAGTTTCACCACAATAACAGCCACACAGACGTCCCTGATGATCTATTCAAGAAAAGGTAAAGATTTCTTGTGGGAAAGGACAGTTTTTGTGCTGACGGCCGAGAAGCACCTGATGAGTGGTGCAAAGGTGAGTCTTTGCAGGCAACAGAGAAGCACAGGAGATTCTTTGCAGGTTTGGAGCTATATTTCAATGCATACGGTAAACTTGTAAATATGGAAATGGATTGGTCCAAAATGCATTCTGCTGAAGGAAAATGACCCCAAACTTACAAAAATCCATAAAGAATTATGTTCAGGGAAAAGAACAAGAGCTCTGGTAGAGATGACTTCCCCAGAGCCCTGATCTTTGGAGTACTCGGAGGAAGAGTGGCTACTGAAGACCAATCCACTTGCCAAGTTCCTTAAAACACTAAAAAACCAACTGAACTGATGTTGTTTTAGAGTCAAAAATACTTTTAAAGCTCCCACCAAGCAAGAAATTTCTCCAAATAAGTTTCATATTAGCTTTTTATCTACATTTCAGCACTTTTTCAGTTGCAAAGTAATGAAAAGGTTTTTTTGTTGTTGTTGTTTTTTTTTTTTTTTAATTTTTTTTTTTTTTTAAGATAAGATGAAAAATGATCTCCTTGGAGAAAACTCAGAGAAAAGCTAATAGGATATGGCCCAACGTGATTTGAATAAGGGCCCATATGCAGGGGCGTAGCAATAGGGGGTGCAGAGGTTGCAACCGCATCGGGGCCCTTGGGCCAGAGGGGCCCCAATGGGCCCTCCCTTTACTGCAGTATTAGCTCTCTATTGGTCCTGTGCTCATAATAATCACTTCTATAGATACTTTGAATAGTAATAATCATTAACAAGCTGTTCACCATCCCCTTCTTGCACCTCTGACACTGTAGTTGCCATTGGCAGGTTTAGGTGCGCCGTATCAATTGTCATGTATAGAGTGCTGGGGGGCCCCAATGTAAAACTTGCATCGGGGCCCACAGCTCCTTAGCTACGCCACTGCCCATATGCAATTCACTTTTTCTCCTAGGTAATATTTTCACACCTTGTCATGAAATGCCTTTTATACCACCAGCAAGCAAGAAAACAATCAGAATCATTTTGATAGTACTTTTTCACCAACTTTGATGGTACCTTTTCAATTGTAAAATGCTTAAAAGTTATTTTAAAGATATTATGAACATGATCTCCTAAGAGATAACTCAGGAGGAAATGTGAATTGCATATGGACCAAGGTGTTGCGTTTAGGTCTGGATTTACCTCACAGGAGCGTCTAGGCACAGATGTCCTGGCACCTTAGACTCCGCCCTTCATGAATCTACAAACACCCAACAGCCGCAACACAAGTATGCTGGCTGTAACTTCTCCCTTACTTCCCTTGCCCATAGGTAGCTACAGGTGCCCCTTAGTATTAGGTAGCCAGAAGTACCCTCAATAATAAGTAGATAGAGGTGACCCAAGTATTAGAGGAACATCAAAATTTAAGAGAAACTCCTAACAAGAATTGAACTTTAGCCCAATCAGTAGCTGATACCCCCTTTTACATGAGAATTCTATTCCTTTTCACAAACAGACCATCAGGGGGCGCTGTATGACTGATATTGTGGGGAAACCCCTCCCACAAGAAACTCTGAGGAATGTGGTACTCCTTGGCAGTTTCCTGTCTGTGAACCTTGTTGCATTGTGGGAAATAGCTGTTTGCAGCTGTTTCCACCTGTCAAAAAAAGCATGCAGCAGCTACATCACCTGCCAACAGTAAAAATGTCACCATGTAATGTCAGAATGTAAATCAGGGATTTAAAAGATTTTACAATGGGCAAACACTGAATAAATCATTTATACATAATTATTGTATTAAGTACTTTTTTATTACATTATTTTCACTGGAGTTCCTCTTTAAGTAGCTAGAGGAGCCCCCAAGTATTAGGCAGCTAGAGGAACCTCAGCATTAAGTAGCTAGTGGTGCCCCCGACTGAAGTGGAATGCCGAGCGCAGGGTGAGTAATCTCTCATTTACTCTCTCATCAAGGCTCTCCATAGGGAAGGAAGGGAGGCACTCGGGAAGTGAGGGAGCCGTCTTTCCACCATCAGTCGCCTGTAGGCAAGTGCCTACAGTGCCTTATGGCAAATCTTGCCTTGGTTGCTTTAATTTCTTTTTTTTAGTTTGTACGTTGTAGGTTGTTAACTGATAAATAAAAACTATTGATGTCATTATTTTTAAAACAGCCTTGGTGCTGTGAACTCCCTCAGCATAGCGCAATGCATGTGGTGCAGTACTCCATGATGTGCGCGTTGAACAGTTGCAGTGAAGCATACTTTGTATGTACTGTATGTAGCATCAGATGCATAATGTTCGGTGGGACTTTTCCCCTCTGTTGGGTTGTAAGGTCCGGTTCACATCCGTTCCGCAAGCTCCGCTGAACACAGCACAAGTAACAGCAATTGTTCTGGACCACTAAGCCCAGCGGAATGGAAATGGAGGCTGAAGCACTGCATTGGGGGCAATGAGTAACGACTCCTTTAATCACACTGGCTAGGAAACGCCAGCAAAATCTACTTACCGTAGGTGATGGGGGTTTGGCGGGATATGGGGAAACGGATCAGTTTTCACGGAACCATTTCCCAGAAAATGTCAGAGTGAACCGGCCCTCATTTTGTTTTTACAGGTACCCTTATAGTTGGCTGTTTTTGTGCCTTCTCCCTACCATTTTGTCAGTGCGTTTTGTTAGAGCTGACCTTACCTGAGCATGACCGCTACCTCTTCTCTTTAGAGCAAAGTGTCTTCTTGTAATGGCCCAGTGTAGATTAGTGCTATCTAACTCTTCTAAGGAAGTCTTGCAGTTGTAGCCTTGTGCTGAAATAATGAATAGCAGTCCCTCTAGATAGTCTTAGAAATATGACATGCCAGAACTTTTTCCCATGTGGTTTGGGACACGTTTCTATTGGTGGGAAAACTCGCTGTGGATTCCTTGACCATTGAAGCGGCTGCAGCTTCATATTGTTCCTTCACATCAGAGCTCGGATCTCAGATTGTGGTTCTATGGTAAAGAAAGAGCCTGGCTCCATGCATGTGACATGCGCTGGAACGCTTCATTCACACGGTTGCGTGTCGGCTCATTTTTCATTGTGACTTGGCAAATTCCAAAACTGAAAATGTGATGGATGGATTTCTTAACCGGCAGTTCTGTTTTTCAGAATGTCTGTATATATTACGTCCGTTCCTTTCCGGGACAGTCTCCTGTGAATTGAGCAATTGCACATCAAGTATCAAGAGTTATTAATGAGCACGATATAGATTTTATTACTGCCTGCTTTGTCCTCTGCCACGGCCTGACAGATGCCATATGCAGCGTGTTTAATGGATTTATTTAAAAGGTGCTACCACCTCCGTGACAGGTTGTATAGAGTACAGAAGAACCAGGGCCACCAGCCAGCCAAACATTTATGGGACAGTGCAGTACATAAAATTGCTGGAGCAGATAAAAATGGCACCACCATAGATGGCAATAGTATAAACCACGATTAGCAGTGATTAAGTTAACCTATGGCACCCGATAAAACGCAGGCACCATAATCTAAACTTAAAAGCCGCTAATCGCAACTTTTACTATTTCCTCCTATGGTAAAATGACCCACTGCACTGCGCCAGTGTGAAAAGGTCCTCACCTGTTCCCAATTAATCAAAATTTGCACTTTAGCATAATTACGCATAATCGTGAAATTACGGAATATAATTATGGTTACGTAAATAAATTAGCAACATGCCTGGAAAATTTGTATGACATTATTCGTTGTTGCGATTTTTTTTATACAGAATTACAATTATGTGAAATTTGAGCGCTTACATAAAGATTTGTAAGATACAGGCATTATAACGTACGTGTTTTACAATGTATAATAGGCCATTGCCCTTCTAGAACAAGTGGGATACATTTGAAATTGAAAAAAAGTGGACCAGGACTGTTTATTAATCAACAGAGTATCTATAAACAGAAAACAGGACTGGAATTATCTGTACAAATGGAAATGGTAATCTGAGACTTCACCAAACTGCAAAAACAAGCAGAATACATGTTGGGTCAGGACTTGATGCGGTGCAGTCAGTAACGTCTTATACACACGGGGAAAAAAATTGTTCAAGACAAACGATGAACCACTCATCTATAGAGATGTAGCGAACGGTTCGCCGGCGAACGGTTCCAGGCGAACTTCGGTGGTTCGCGTTTGCCATGCAAAGGCGAACTTTTGCGTAAGTTCGATTCGCCCCACAATGCTCTATGCAGCAGGCATATTGTTGCCAATCAGGCTGCACTCACGCCTGGAGCCCCACCTCCCCCTTATAAAAGGCAAGGTCCTTGTGCCGTTTTACTCACTCGTCTGCCTACACTAATTAGTTAAGGGACAGCTGCTACACACACTCTGCTAGGGAGAGTTAGGCTCTTGTATATTACACCCTCCTACCCTTCTACCTATTCCCTCGTCCCTCCTACCGGAGGGAGAAGGGTCTCATCTGCCAGGGAATTATAGTATTTCAAAAGCCAGCTTACATACCGTGGCTGGGAATTGAACCCAGGTCTCACTGCGTAGTGGGCAAGTACCTTAACTGCTGTACCACCAACACTACTAACTGAAGTTACCCTAGCATGTACCATTTCTGCTCAATCCAAGAGAAACATTAGGTTGCTTAAAGGGAACCTTAACTGAGAGTGATATGGATGTTTCCTGTTAAACAATACCAGTTGCCTGGCAGTCCAGCTGATCTCTGTGGCTGCAATAGTGGCTGAATCACACCCTGAAACAAGCATGCAGCTAATCCAGTCTGACTTCAGTCAGAGCACCTGATCTGCATGCTTGTTCAGGGGCAGTGGCTAAAAGTATTAGAGACACAGGATCAGCAGGCGATTCAGGCAACTGGTATTATTTTAAAAGGAAAATCCATATCCTTCTCAGTTTAGGTTCCCTTTAAGTATTTGTAGCATAAAATCCAACTCACATTGGCTGGGAATTGAACCCAGGTCTCACTGTGTGGTGGGCAAGTACCTTAAAGGGGCACTATGGCAAAAAATCATGTTTTATAGTCACTGTACTATGCATAGTTGTTTGTAGAGCATAGTAGTTTACATGTAGTGAGGTACAGGGTTTTTTTTTTTTACACTGGCATCATCATGGTATACTTTTATAGTCACGTCGGCAGAAGTACCTTTCCGACGCGACTCAGCCTAATCCATGTAGTTGTAGGAGGCATCTTTCACTGTTGCTGTAACTGCCGTCACATTTTTCCCCTCTCTGCAGCGCTGGAAGGTTTGTTCCAAATTTCAACTGCACCATCGTGCAGTTACACTGATCCCCCAGGCGCCGTAAAGAGCAGCAGATTATCTGCTGTGCGGGGAGTGAAACGCACCCTCCCTCTTCGGTGAGACGCAACTGCCCTGTGAGGAGGACTGTGGAGGAGCGCAGCATCACTGATGATGCTGCCCGGCAAGGACCCCTGCAGCGAAGCTGGCATTGAAACGGACACCTAATGTTGTCCGTTTCTATGGCTACCAGGCTTCGCAGAGCAGAGCCGTTTCTATGGCTACCAGGCTTCGCAGAGCAGAGCGAAGCCTGGTAGCCATAGAAACGGACAACATTAGGTGTCTGTTTCAATGCCAGCTTCGCTGCAGGGGTCCTTGCTGGGCAGCGTCATCAGTGATGCTGCGTTCCTCCACAGTCCTCCTCACAGGGCAGTTGCGTCTCACCGAAGAGGGAGGGTGCGTTTCACTCCCCGCACAGCAGATAATCTGCTGCTCTTTACGGCGCCTGGGGGATCAGTGTAACTGCACGATGGTGCAGTTGAAATTTGGAACAAACCTTCCAGCGCTGCAGAGAGGGGAAAAATGTAACGGCAGGTACAGCAACAGTGAAAGATGCCTCCTACAACTACATGGATTAGGCTGAGTCGCGTCGGAAAGGTACTTCTGCCGACGTGACTATAAAAGTATACCATGATGATGTCAGTGTAAAAAAAAAAAAACCCTGTACCTCACTACATGTAAACTACTATGCTCTACAAACAACTATGCATAGTACAGTGACTATAAAACATGATTTTTCGCCATAGTGCCCCTTTAACTGCTGTACCACCAACACTACTAACTGAAGCTAGCCTAGCATGTACCATTTCTGCTCAATCCAAGAGAAAAATTAGACAAGACAAAGAACATTTATATCACGCTTTTCTCCTGGCGGACTCAAAGCACCAGAGCTGCAGCCACTAGGGCGCGCTCTATAGGCAGTAGCAGTGTTAGGAAGACTTGCCTAAGGTCTCCTACTGAATAGGTGCTGGCTTACTGAACAGACAGAGCTGAGATTCGAACCCTGGTCTCCTGTGTCAGAGGCAGAGCCCTTAACCATTGCACCATCCAGCCACTGCTTAAGGATTTGTAGCCAGGCATGGCCTTGCCTTTTGTGTTCAACAGTTGTCCAAAGAGAACCCCAGATAGCCAGGTAGCTTCATCTCTCTCTCTCTCTCTCTCGTATTTTTGAGCATAAATGGATTGAGCATAAATAGTACATGCTAGGCTGGCTTCAGCATGTAGTGTTGGTGGTACAGCGGTTAAGGTACTTTCCCACCACACAGTGAGACCTAGGTTCAATTCCCAGCCACGGTATGTAAGCTGGCTTTTGAAATACTATAATTCTCTGGCAGATGAGACCCTCCTCCCGGAGAGAGGAGGGAGGGAAGGGAGGAGGGAAGTAAGAAGAAGGGGAGAAGCAGAGCAGATTAGGCCTGTAGTTGAAAATTGACCTTAAATAGGGGTTTATGTGAAATCTAGATTTTTGCCTGGGACTTTTGATGTGTATTTCACTCAATCATGTCTGCCTCCAGGTATTAGATCCCTTGAAACATGTTTTCTATCATTTTTCCAGCCGGTAGAATTTTATCTATTTTTCAGAGTTCGCCTCCCCATTGAAGTCTATTGCGGTTCGCGAACTTTTTCGCGAACCGAAGCTTTCGCGGAGGTTCGCTAACAGGGTTTGCGAACCAAAAATCGGAGGTTCGCGACATCACTACTCATCTTTCATATGCTATTTGTAAATGAAAAGCACAAATGACAGTTTAACCCCCCCCTATCGGTATGGACGAGCCTGACTTGTTCTAAAAAATAGCTAGATTCGCTAAGGACGAGTCAGGCTCGTCCAGTAATTACAATTGCTCACCTGCGGTGTCGCTGGCCTGTGGGATTCCTTGTCGGCACCTCGCGGCTTCCCCTATCTGTCCTTCTGTCGATGCTGTGTGCACCCCCTGGCGTCGGGCGGCAAATTCAAACTTTTTTATATTGGTTTCAATACAAAATTTTTATTGGATCCAATATAAAAATTCTATAGGTGGCCACACACTATACATTTTTTTTAAATATCTTTTCAATTCAAGAATTGCTATACATTTTTCTGACTGATTGTAACTTGAGATTCAAAAATCTGCCCAATGTACCACACACATACTGTATGTTCAATTTTTCCTCAATGATTAAAAAATGATTGAAAACTCAGAGAAAATTGCCTGGGTCGATACATTAAGATATTGTCAATCTACCCTATACAATTGATCAGAAAAATCAAACACTCCCTATCATCTTTTATTGAATAAAAATGGGACATTTGCTTGGATTTCTTGAATGAATGAAAAAAAAATTATTTTTTTTCTGTACAACCGATTCTATTTATCAAATTGGTGTAAAATTGTATCTTTAATTGCAGGGTGTGTGGCATAAAAAAGCTATACACAGCACTACTGCCCGTAGCAGCAGATAATAAAGTGAAAAAAAAATTAAAATAAATAAATATATATATATATATATATATATATATATATATATATATATATATATATATATATATTTTTTCTTTCTTTTTTCTTTCATAAAAAAGGTGCTTTCTTTATATTGTATGCATGCTTGCGGTCAGCTTTCAAGACTGCAACTTGTAAGTAGCCCGCAAAAATACTTGCACTATAGAGAAACACTTAAAAAAAGTATACCACTTTTGGTACAAAAATTGCTGGGTAAGTAAATGCCAGGGAATGATAAACAAACGATCCACGATGTTGCTCAGGCATTTTGAACAATCGATATGACAGATCACTTCGGCAGATGATCATTCATCATTAGCAGTATGTACAGAGCTACAAACTAATTTTTCAACAATAAATCGGTGAAGTCTATGACCCTTCCCCCTACATCCTGCATCATTTAACGATCCTCTCCGTTAACAATCATTTGGCATTTTGCCATCATTTACAACAAATTACTAAACGTCTTCTCAATTTGATCGTAGAACAGTTGTTCATCTGTAGTTTCACCCAATTTTATCTGATAGGGTGTACGTAGATTAATACTTTGTCTTGGGTGCCAGAGAGAGAACCAGAGAATGCAGCAAGCGCCTTGCATGCAGAATCTTTAGGCCGGTTTCGCACTGTAAACCAGAGTGTGCGGCGCGCCGGCCACACTGCACCACGTTAGTACTGGCCATCAGCCAAGCAGGAAGTGACGTGCGATTACGGTCACTTCCTGCTTCGAGGTATGTGGAAGTGCACGGAAGCGTTTTGTAAAAATATGCTTCCACGCATGCGCACGGTAATGTAGTTTTGCGCTAGTGTTAGATCGGACACTTCCAGTGCAGTGTACCACAGTGTGGGTAGTGTGAATTCCCCCATAGGGATACATGAGGCTGCGGTAGCAGTGTGGCAATCTTGCCACACCGCGCCAGTGCGAAAGGGCCCTCAAGGCTCAGAAAGACTATAACCACTTTTCTGAGTGCTTTTCGGCCATCAGAGCTTTTTAAAAAACGCTCCCATCGACTTACATTATATTAAAATTGCTGTAAAATCACAGTAAAGTCGCGCAATTTTACCATGATTTTAATGTAAGTCGATGGGAGCGTTTTTTAAAAAGCTCTCAGAAAGCTTGGTGGCCAAAAAGCGCTCAGAAAAGCTCTTAGGCCCCATTCACACTTACAAAATGCAAAACGCCAGAGATTTTTGCTGGCGTTTTGCAGGAGTAATTTTTCCGCGATTTCACGCGGAAAAATCACTGAACGCTGCGGCGTTTTTGCCGTGATCGCATTTAGCGCTTCTATAGCACTGAAACGCGATCGCCGGGAAATCGCCTGAAAATGGTGCAGGCGACGCATTTGCATTTTTGCCTGTTTTGGGGCGATTTGCGGCGATTAGCGCAAATTGCCCCCAAATAACAATGGGCCCATAGGGTTTCATTACGCTGGAGCTTTTAAAAAGCGATAGCGTTTGAGCGTTTTGCCAAAATTGTGTTAACATTCGCATCTGTAAGTATGTGAATTTAACCATGTCAGCGCCTGTGTGCTTTTACATTGATTTTAAGAGAAAAAGTATGCAAATTCGCATGGAAAATTCGCATAGCGAAAACGCAGGCGAATTTCCTATTAAAAACATTACAGGCGAATCGCACACTAGCCTTGCGGTGTGCTAATTCTGATGGCTCTGCTGGGCAGATCTTTTTTCTGCACAGTCCACCGCACAGAATTTCTGGCAAGTGGAAACGGGCCCCTTGATTTATATTGGTTATGTGAATCTGCATACAGAAAACGCATGCAGATTCGCTCTAGTGGAAACGGGCCCTAGTGTCTCTGAGCCGTTACTCTTTGCCACCGTTGGGTCAAGAAGATGAGATTTAACCTTGATGATTGAGGCAGGAATGTGACAGTGTGTAGCAGGTGTGTGGAAATAGTCACAAGCAGGGTGAACAAAATGAATTTGGGTAAAATGTTGCTTGGCAGGCCGCAGGACATGAGGCGGACTCTGCATAGACTGCACCATCATAGAATGGCAGCTGCCTGGTCCAGTTTAACAGGCAATCCTTAGAGGATTATCTTCCTTTGCTAACTGCATATTAATTCTAAAGGTCATCATACTTGAGTTACCATAGCGCTGACCTATATCTAACCCTCGCTCTCCATCCACCTGGATGTCTGCATTCTCTTACCGTGCGTTCAGAAATATTTTCCCTCCGCCTCTCACAAGTCCAGCATTGAGGTCTCCCGGCCCCTAGAGCCAGACTCATAAAGAAATCGCTCCCAGACAACATGGTCTGTTTCTGGTGTAATAATCGAAATTGAACTAAATTGCAATGGTTGCATTAACTACTCGACTGCTGCTTCCTTCCTCATCTCCCTCCTGACGCCGACGTAGAAGGATGACCCTGGCAGTCTAATTGCACAGCGATGGCCCCAGCGCACGTATAAAACCACACTACCGATTTGTGTCACTGCCCTTCCGCGACCTTCGTGCTGACTGTAGAGTAGGGAGAAGTGCTAAGTAGGGACAGAAGGATAACAAGAAAGTGCAATATGATAGGCCTGTAATATTTTATCATGTTATTGGAAAGACTTTTCTTTACTGCTATCACTGAAGGATACAAAGAAGAAAATATTCTCTAGCACTCAGGCTTAATAGCAAGAAAAGTGGACGATGCCCGTGGCAGGTTTAATAAAAAGGCCACACAGGTCCTGGCCTAGGAAGGCTGCTGCCCAAGAGGGAATCTGGGCATAGAAGAGGGGTTGCTGCATATGGAAGAGGAGGCTGCAAATGGGAAGCAACACATGGAAGAGGGAATATGCTGCACATGGGTGTTACACCTGGAAGAGGAGACTGATGTACTTGGATGTTACACAGAGAAGAGTGGGCTGCACATGGAAGGGGAGGGGCTGCTGTACATGGATATTACACATGGAAGAGGGGGCTGCACATGGAAGGGGAGGGGCTGCTGTACATAGATGATACACATGGAAGAGGGGGCTGCACATGGAAGGGGAGGGGCTGCTGTACATGGATGTTACACATGGAAGAGGGGGCTGCACATGGAAGGGGAGGGGCTGCTGTACATGGATATTACACATGGAAGAGGGGGCTGCACATGGAAGGGGGGGGGCTGCTGTACATGGATATTACACATGGAAGAAGGGGCTGCACATGGAAGGGGAGGGGCTGCTGTACATGGATGATATGCATGGAAGAGGGGGCTGCACATGGAAGGGGAGGGGTTGCTGTACATGGATGTTACACATGAAAGAGGGGGCTGCACATGGAATGGAAGAGGAAGCTGTACATGGATGTTACACATGAAAGTATTTTAATAAATGCAGAAGTCTGTTTGTATAAATTTGCATATATATAATATCCTTGTCATGACAGTATACAGGCAAGTAAGGCAAGTCAAACATCAGATCTTCTTTATGGATATTGTGTCAGAATCCCTACCTACCACATACCGTATATGCAAAAAAGGCACAAATAATTTGTGAGAAATACTGGTGACAGCATTTTAACAATATTCTGCTATCACCCTCTGTACCCTAATTCGCAACTGAATCCTCCCCCATCTATGCCTAGCCCTCCCCTAACCACTTACCACAAACTCCTAACCCTAAGCACAGTCCTCACCTACGGCTAACCCTTAGACTCCCCACCCCACATACTCCTAACCACGGGTGCATATTGTTTTCGGCGCGGTGAGAGTCGAATGATGCCGCTAAACTCTGAGGCAGCGGTAAAAACTATTTCCCCTCCGAGTTGTCGCAACTCGGAGGGAGATGTAATTCGGGGTCTGGCAGCCGCCAGAGCCCTGAATTACCGCTACGCGCCCGGCGCAGCACATCATTGCTGCTATGGGGCGCCCAGTTTTGGCGCTCAGCTCTCAGAGCCGCGCGCCAAAATAAGCTGATCCGTCCTAACCACCCCCAAATACTCTTAACCCTAACCACACCCACATACTCTTAACCCTAAACACTCCCCACCTAATCCTAATACCAAGCACCCTCACATACGCCTAACCACCCCACATACTTCTAACCAACTCCCCTACTCCTAACCACCCCACATACTCCTAACCCTAAGCACCTTCCACTTACTCCTAACCCTAACCACCCCCACTTACTACCTGACACTAGCCACCCTCTAGTCACTGCTATTTTTGTGCCGGCATTCCGCTACAGTGTATTACTGCTCCCAGCATGTTCGCCAATCCTACAGAGTTCTGCTAACATTATCGGTTTCCCCTCGCACCTGAATTCCCGGCTATAGACAGTATTTTCACATGGGTTCCTATTGCAGTGCCAAAATTTCCCAGGCGCCTCTTGTGCCCAAATTGTCTATAAAAAATGTAAAAAAATGGGACTCACGACTTCTCGGGTGCAGTGATCGGAGTTTGCGGTCACACCGATTTTTAGGTGTGTTTAATGAAATGATTGTATAGTAAATTCATTTTTATTTAGTTAATGCATTTAGAAAAATTAGTTTGAATTGTGAAAATATTAAAAATGGAACAATTTATCCGGTTCAGCACCGCAGTCCGAAAATCTCATGCATCCGAGCAACGTTCACCTCCCATTCATTCGCCTATAACTTTATTGCTACTTATCACAATGAATTGATCTATATCTTGTTTTTCCGCCACTAATTAGGCTTTCTTTGGGTAGTACATTTTGCTAAGAATTATTTTTTTCTAAATCTATTCTAACAGGAAGATTAAGAAAGAAATGAAAAAAATTCATTATTTCTCAGTTTTTGGCCATTATAGTTTGAAATTAATATATGCTACCGTAATTAAAACTCATGTATTTTATTTGCCCATCTGTCCCGGTTATTACACCGTTTAAACGATGTCCCTATCACAATTTATGGTGCCAATATTTCATTTAGAAATAAAGGTGCATTTTTTCAATTTGCGTCCATCATTATTTATAAGCTTATAATTTTAAATAATATAATAACATATTCTCTTGACATGCATATTTAAAAAGTTCAGACCCTTGGGTAACTATTTATGTTGTTTTTTTTTTTTTTTTAATTGTATTTTTTATTTTATTTTTTAATTTAAAAAAGTGTATGTGGGTAATTTTTGGTGTGGGAGGGAAACTGCTAATTTTAAATGTAAAATTATATTTTGTTTTTATTAAAATTGTATGTTGGTGCAGTTTACTATTTGGCGACAAGATGGCCACAGTGAAAAAAGTCCTGGATGCGAACGATCTCACATCCAGGAACTAAAATGCTGGGGAGATGTTTCCTGGGGGCAGAAATACCGCGCTCTCTGGAGAGAAAGCGTCGGTATTTCTGCGGGGAAGGTAGATCGGTGAATGGGAATTATATTCCCATTCACTGATCGGGGGGCTAGCGGCGGACAGCGGGAGCGCGCACGGGGGCGCGCCCAATCGCGCGCACCAGCCGGCGGCAGCAGCAGTGCCTATCTGGACGAGGAAGCTCGTCCAGATAGGCCGAAATGGTTATAGCCATCTTAGGGCTCTACCTTCTAGATACCAAAATAGATGTTTCTATGCTTAAAAATGTGTAGAGCTCTAGTTCCGTACATGCCAGTTAGTTCTAGGGAAGACGGACAAAGAGAGAGAGAGGGAACACTCCGAATGTGTGTACAAGAAATTGGCCAGCCGGTGGAGGACAGCTCTTTCCTTTAGGATGTGCTGGGATTACACTTATGGGTATGCCAGCGCTTGAGCTTGTGTCCCTTTTAGCCAGGGACCAGGCTTGTTGTAGGCATACCTTCCAACTTTCTGAGATGAGAAAAAGGGACATGTAAGCCATCCCCCTGCCACACCCCTAATCATGGTCCTGCCACACCCCTTGTCACCCATACCATAAAGATTTAATAAGAATAATATTTTGTTTTTTAATTCAAACCAGACTGGTCTTTACTGGTCATATTTACATTTGGAAATAAACATATATTTAATGGATGAGGAGAAGGTTTAGAGTCAATTAAAGACATTTTTTTGTAGAAAAATACATATATTTACATAGATCTGTACATGAGTCCTGAAAGAGGGACAAATAAGGGAGAAAGAAGGACAGGATCCCCAAAGAGGGACTGTCCCTTCAAAAGAGGGACAGTTGGGAGCTATGTGTAGGTGTAAATTCTTTGGCAATTTGACCTCTGTCAGGTCCCAATCCTTGGCTGCACTCCCCTGTCTCAATCTGTCACTAGGCTACAGTATTTAAAGGATACCTGAAGTGACATGTGACATGATGAAATAGACATGTGTATGTACAGTGCCTAGCACACAAATAACTATGCTGTGTTCCTTTTTTTCTTTCTCTGCTTGAAAGAGTTAAATATCAGGTATGTAAGTGGCTGACTCAGTCCTGACTCAGACAGGAAGTGACTACAGTGTGACTCTCACTGATAAGAAATTCCCCTTTTTATCTATTTCTTGCTCTCAGAAGCCATTTTCTGCTAGGAAAGAGGGTTTTTTTTTTTGTAGTTGGAATTTCTTATCAGTGAGGGTCACTTCCTGTATGAGTCAGGACTGAGTCAGCCACTTACATACCTGATATTTAACTCTTTCAGACAGAGAGAGAAAAATAGGAACACAGCATAGTTATTTGTGTTCTAGGCACAGTACATGCACATGTCTATCTCATCCTGTCACATGTCACTTTGGGTATCCTTTAACTCCTCCGGTGAACAGGTCATTCAATTTTATATACACCCTTAATTAAAGTGGATCCGAGATGAACTTTTACTCATTGCTTAATTGTGTTCTTTTTCCTATTGTTTATAGGGCATTCCTCAAGCCAAATTCTTTTTTGTTTTACTACTCAAATTCCCTATAAACTAAACAAGCCTTGCCCACAGTTTTTCAGAGAGCCTTGGCATTTTCAGACAGTACCAAGGGCTCATGGGAGCTCAGTCTGGGCAGGAGGAGGGAGAGGTGTTACTAACTAGAGATTTCAGCGGCAGAGGGGAGGAGGGAGGAGGAGGGGGAATTAGGTTTTCACAGGCTGAGTGCTGAAGATGCAGATAAGCTTGTCAGTGTGTAATGTTTACAAACAACATGGCTGCTGTCATTGTATCACAGGAAGAAATAATCATATTCTATTAAAGCTATTTACAGCTACATTTGCTGTGTAAACTATCTAAACTTTAGATAAGATATACAGACAAGTTACTTGTTATAGTTTTTCATCTCGGATCCGCTTTAAGGGGGGGGGGGGGGGAGGCTGGTCCGCAATTGATTCAAAGGCCAAAATTAAATACAGTAGACCGCCACTCACTTACTATAAAACCACTTTTATATTATCAAAAGATAAGACAACCAGATTCCCTCATTACCCCTGGCTTAATTAAAGAAAAACAAAAAAAAACACTAAGACATTCGGGAGCGCTCCCTGATGACACTACACATTCACACACCACACTCATCCAATCAAGATCAGACGATCTGTAACAAAGATGAGTTAGTGCTTAATGCCTGGTTCACACTAGCTGTTGACACTAGAACTTATTCAGTTCTTGAGAGCATCCAGGATTAATGGTAATAAGTAGTGTTGGGCGAACAGTGTTCGCCACTGTTCGGGTTCTGCAGAACATCACCCTGTTCGGGTGATGTTCGAGTTCGGCCGAACACCTGATGGTGTTCGGCCTTTTAAGTTCGGGTTCGACCCGAACTTCTAATGGCCGCCGAACAGGGCCGAACAGGGCTCCTGTTCGGCCGAACAGGGCCCTGTTCGGCCGAATACTGCCCCCCTATGGGGTCGCAGGCATAAGGGGGGAGCATGCCCCGATCGCGGGGGGGGTCGGAAATTCCCCCCACCCCCTCCGCTAGCGCTCCCCCCTCTGCCCGCTTCCCCATACAAAAATTTCAAGAAGTACCTGTGTCCGGTGGTAGTGGGTGGCTGCCTGGCTGGCAGTGGGCGGCACTATGAAGGGACTGACTGAGGAGGAGGAGTCCGGAGAGTGACGCGTTGAGGGAGGCCGGGCAGCGGGCGGTTCAGCAGTAGTACCGTACTATTGCTGATCCGCCCACTGCCCGGCCTCCCTCAAAGCGTCACTCTCCGGACTCCTCCTCCTCAGTCAGTCACTTCATAGTGCCGCCCACTGCCAGCCACCCACTACCACCGGACACAGGTACTTCTTGAAATTTTTGTATGGGGAAGCGGGCAGAGGGGGGAGCGCTAGCGGAGGGGGTGGGGGGAATTTCCGACCCCCCCCCCCGCGATCGGGGCATGCTCCCCCCTTATGCCTGCGACCCCATAGGGCCCCTAAAAGCGGGATGTTCGGGGAGTTCGGGGTTCGGCCCGAACATGCCGAACATTGCGGCCATGTTCGGCGAACTTTCCCGAACCCGAACATCCAGGTGTTCGCCCAACACTAGTAATAAGCAGCATAGTTCACAGTTGATGGCTGGATTCTCCAAACAACCTTATGCCTGGTTCACACTAGCTGATTTCCACTAGAACTGACTTAGTTCCTGATAGCACCCAGGATTATTGACAATAGCAAGGTTCACAGGTGATAGCTGGATTTTCTTATGGCTTTCCACCATATACTTATTATACTTGACGCAATGTCCACTTAGGCAGATTCACTTCTCAATGCCAGGAGATTTCAAACTTCCCTTCAGACAGAGTTCATATGCAAGCTTAGTAACATCCTCCAGCTCTCTGCTGCAAGATTTTATATTACCTCATCCGTGCTGGAACTTCTGGGCATTGTAGTCCTTTCTGCGGCATCCCGCAGTAACAGCAGGTACCTGTTCCGGCTGTACATGTGCTGAAAAGCAGCTGTGTGAACCCCGCATCCGTTCATGCAGGCGCTCAGGGCGCGCCTTGTGTCCAGTGCATAGGCCACGCCCACATACACATTACGCCCACCCACATGAGCTTCGTCAGTGTGATGACGCTGTTGCAGCGTCATATTTTTATTTTCAGTTATATGGCTTTTTTATATAGTATTACAACATTCTCTTATATTTGCAGTTTACAAACTACACTTTGCATATTAATTACTTACTGCACCAGGTGCAGTGTAATCACGGCCTGGTAAACTTCACCTGAAGTACCAGGGCTGCGAAAGTTAGTCAACTTTCTGCCGGTTAGCGGGCACATCAATGAATGGGAACGCATTCATCTAAGTCCCCGATTCAATGAATGCCGGCGTCTATGAGACGCCTGCATTCATTGTATCCTGCTGTTGTTACTGAGCACGCATTATTTACGATTCATGTCCTTACCTACGTGAATCGGAAATTATGACTGTGGACATCAGGTGGATAAATAGTAAAACTACATAAAAAAATATTTTATTCAATAAAAATACTTACATTTACATCTAAAATTAACTATTTCCCTCCCACACACCCCCATAGTAACCAAACATTTTATATATATATATATATATATATATATATATATATATATATATATATATATATATATATATATATATATATATATATATATATATATATATATATATATTATATATATATTATATATATATATATATATATATATATATATATTATATATATATATATATAATATTTGATTTGTAAAGCACCAACATATTCCGTGGCACTGTACAAAGTAAGAAACAAACATGGGGTACATAATAATACAGACAATAGTGTTCACCACTATACAAAATACATAATTAGTGACAAAATACAAAAATGATACAAAATACAGAATTGGTAATGACAGTGATAAAGGTAACATGATAAATAAAATGTATAATGATTTTCAAGACACAAAAGGGGGAGAGAGCCCTGTCCTTGCAAGCTTACAATCTAAATCAATATTTATATATAAAATTTACATTAAAAAAAAATAATTGCCTTAGGGACTGAACTTTTTTAATAGTTACATAGTTATTTAGGTTGAAAATGACATACGTCCATCGTCCATCGAGTTCCTCCTACCAGCCTGCTCCCTCATATATCCCTGTTGATCCAGATAGGTATGTGAAGATGGTATCTAACTGTGAGTTTTTTAATTTGCGGGCCTATAATTCGCGATGGACACAAAACTGAAAAAATGCACCTGTATTTCCAAATAAAATATTGGTGCCATACATTGTACTAGCAAAATATTTTAAATGTTACAATAACCAGGATAAACGAGCAAATAAAATGTGTGGGTTTTATTTTAACACTATAATGGCCAAAAACTGCGAAATAATGTTTTTTTTTTCCCCATTTTTTCCTTATTATTCCAATTAAAATGTGTTTAGAATAAAATAATTCTTAGCATAATGTACCTCCCAAAGAAAGCCTAATTAGTGGCGTAAAAAAGAAGATATAGATCAAGTTGTTGTGATTAAGTTATTGGCAAAAGAATGGGAGGAGCGCTGACAGGTGAAAATTGCTCTGGTCCTAAAGAGGTAAAACCCCTCAGTGGTCAAGTGGTTAAAGTATGAAGCAGAGCAGAGCTTATGACCCTCTGAACTTCACTGCAGTAACATCTTATCTGAAGTTGTCTTTCATTGTTCTTTTATGTATAAGTGCTTCAGAAAACAGCACTGTAGCGGACTAATTTAGTCGGAGAGCTCAGAGAAGCTCTTTTGCATAGATAAGTGAAGTTTCTTAACTCTTCCTGTACTGGAAACAATATGAGACTCATATCTGTGTTACTAATGTTCTATTTCCTATCTGTACTACATAGGCAAATGTAAGGGGGGGGGGGGGGGAGATTACAGCTGCCCAGAATCCCTCCTCACACCAGGGCTGGTGCAGTGTCTGGGGACAGGCACCAGTTGAGACACCAGAATATCTGCAGGCATCCTGCAGCTCACAGCACTGCCCCCTTTCTTTCCCTGCTACAGTTGACTTTGGATGGAGCAACAGCGCGTGTACAAAGCATGGAGCAGCAGTGTATGTACAGAGTATGTAGCTGCTCTGGGGAACTTAAAGAGAATCTGTATTGTTAACATCGCACAAAAGTAAACCTACCAGTGCGTTAGGGGACATCTCCTATTCCAATCTGTCACAATTTCGCCACTCCCCGATGCATTAAAAGTAGTCAAACAGTTTTAAAAAGTTTGTTTATAAACAAACAAAATGGACACCAAAACCAGAAGTAGGTTGATGTAGAGTATGTCCACACATAGAAAATACATCCATACACAAGCAGGCTGTATACAGTCTTCCTTTTGAATCTCAAGAGATCATTTGTGTGTTTACCTTCTGTCCCCTGCAGCTTTCATCCACTGAAGAGTGACAGGCTGATTGTTTCTTCCTGCAGACAGCTCTGCTGTGTCTGTAATTCCTCAGCATGTGACAGCCCAACTCCTTTCACAGCCTAACAGAGGACGATTTATCCAGCTTGTAAAGCTCTTTTCTCTCACTGAGAGAGCAGAGAGGCTGCCTAATGTAAATAACCCACACGGGAGTGTGCATAGAGAGGGCCTGGAGGGGGGGGGGGGGGGGGGGGCGCGTGCATAACAGATCAACAACACTGAAGAGTTGGCAGCCTTCCAGACACAGGGCGACAAATCTGACAGGGGAAAGATAAGTTGATTTATTACAGAGACTGTGATAGTTGAAAATGCTGCAGTAAGCCAGAGCACATTAGAATAGGTTTAGGAACTTGTAGGATAGTAGAAAAAAGGATGACATTTTTGTTACAGAGTCTTAAAGAGACTCTGTAACAACAAAAACCTCCCCTGGGGGGTACTCACCTCGGGTGGGGGAAGCCTCCGGATCCTAATGAGGCTTCCCACGCCGTCCTCTGTCCCACGGGGGTCTCGCCGCAGCCCTCCGAACAGCCGGCGACTGTGCCGACTGTCAGTTCAATATTTACCTTTGCTGGCTCCAGCGGGGGCGCTGTGGCGACTTTCGGCACGGAAATAGACGGAAATACCCGATCTCCGTCGGGTCCGCTCTACTGCGCAGGCGCCGGAAACTTGCGCCTGCGCAGTAGAGCAGACCCGACGGCGATCGGGTATTTCCGCCTACTTCGGCGCCGAGAGGCATCAGAGCGCCTGCGCAGGAGCCAGGAAGGTAAATATTGCGTCACCGCTGCACGGAGGGCTACAGCGAGACCCCCGAGGGACGCAGGACGGCGTGGGAAGCCTCATTAGGATCCTGAGGCTTCCCCCACCCGAGGTGAGTACCCCCCAGGGGCCGTTTTGTCGTTACAGTTCCTCTTTAAACAGAGCACAGACAGGTATGAGCACAGCCCTGTGCCCTGCTGTGTGAATGCTTCAATTTCCCCTTCCTTACCAATGTCAGCTGTCCTCATTATTATCTGTATCCAAACTGCTCCTGATTGATCCCGTTGTCGATCGGGAGCAGATCGTACATTTAGGAAATAATTGTCAGATCCTGTCAGTCGTAAGGGGAAATTGCATTGTGTGTACCCAGCATTATGTCCTACCATATTATTATACTGTATTGTGCGTGGCTGAGGGAGATCTTTCAAGAACCCTTGAAAATCCTGGGCTTGCCCCTGTACTACACATACAATTCATTATATCATACGTTTATTTTTACTTCCGATTCCTGCCCGGTCAAGTAGTTCTGAGTTCAGGTCCGCTTTAAATGTAGCCGTGAATGCCTCTCGGAGCTGCTTCCTGAGGATTTAGCCTTCATCTTAGTATACAGATTGCAGACCTGGCTGGTTTGCGGGCAGAATGTTCCTGGCTGGCCTGCATTGTGAATGCACAAACTCCACAGACGACACCTATCCTAAATCCAGCCCGCCATCCTTGTCTCTGCAGGCTATTCTCCCTCACCAAGGCACTGCCCATACCTGACCTGTTCTTTACCCCATCATGTCTCTCAGCTTTCATTTTATCTTTCATCCAGACATGTTTTTGACATTCTGCGCACCCTCCTCTGCCAAAAGCCATTTCCTTTCTTGTTTGCATCTAACTTAAAGTGTGATGCCAGTCGCAGTAATGTAACAGCCCAACTCTAAGGCCTGGAACCCACGGGCGATATTTCAGCTGCAATTGCGTTGCATTGGAATTGCAAACGATTTCAAAAGTGCCAGGCTGGTGAAAGGCAATTGGGGTTGTAGTGCACCCGTAGGTGTAGCTGTGTTAGATGGGTCCTGCTCTTGTCCAACTATGGTGAAACCCACAACCTCCAGTGATACATATAAACCAGCAGTATAATGCTAAGCAATGTTATTAGATCAGGAGACTTAGTAATAAAAATAAAATTAAGAATTTACCTTCAAGCAATATGTTCTAGCAGATAGGGTTATAGCATCTGAACTCACAGCTATGGCAATAATGGAATACCAACAGTTGCTTGCAAAGGAATGCAATAGAGAATGGGCCAAAACCCTTTCCAGAGACTTTGGAGGTGTCAAAGAAGCACCAGAAAATCCAGAGATGTCAAATCCCCTAAATCACAGTAAATCATTAAGTGCACTTTAAATGACAAATGTATAAACCGCCTGTTATAATCAAACTCACATAAACATTTAAGCTAATTTCCCTAAACACTGGCCAATGTTAGTCTAATCAGCAGGCCGGCAGTTGGAGCTCCTATATAAAACAGTATTTAAGTTTCACGCAGGAGAGCAGCAGCAGGAAGATGACACAAGCTAGATTATTAGATACATGTTAATGATCCTCTTCAGAGAGGCCTTGACACCTCAGGACAGATTGTTAGGCCAATACACAGTTCAGTCTTTAGTCCTCATTACAAACTGCATTGCAAAAGACCCTGGGAGGCCTGATTATGTGAAAGTTACAATCCACAGAAAATCACTCACTGAAAGCTGGCCTTGTGAATAGTTCCGTCAGATGAGGCAGGAAGAAACAGTCAATGGTCTGTAAACTCTCCTATTCAGAAAGGATGCAGTCACAGGACACTGTGGAGAAAGAATTTCACCTCACAGACAGCTCCATTTTACGCAGTGCTTTTTGCTCTTCTTTCAAGTTATGTTAAATTGTGAAAGGTATAATATCAGGGGGTTATACCTGGTATTATACCTTCCCCCTGGTATTATACCTTCCCCATGTTGGGAAAGGTGTAATACCAGGGGGATAATACAGATCCCCAAGTTATGTTATATAATACTTGGGGTGTAATATGGATTCCCTCAGTTTTATTTATTTATTTATAAACCAATGACCTATTACGCAGTGCTGTACAGAGGATAAAGTCTTGTCACTAACTGTCCCTCAGAGGGGCTTACAATCTAATCCCTACCATAGTCATATGTCTATGTATGTATCCTGTAGTGCATTTATCGTAGTCTAGTGCCAATTTTAGGGGGAAGCCAATTCATTTATCCGTATGTTTTTTTGGATGTGGGAGGAAATCGGAGTGCCCAGAGGAAACCCATGCAGACACGGGGAGAATGTACAAACTCCTTGCAGATGTTGACCTGGCTGGGATTCAAACCGGGATCCCAGCGCTGCAAGGCGAGAGCGCTAACCACTACGCCACCGTGCTGCCCAAGTTATGTGATAATACAGGAGACAGTATTCTACCAGGGGGGGTAATACAGATTTTCTCAGTTATGTTATAATACTGGGGAAGGTATAACACTAGGGGGAGCAATACAGGTCTCTCAGTTATGCTATACTAGGGAAGGTATAGTACCAGTACCCAGTTATGTTATAATACCAGGAGAGGGGGTAATGGGTAATACAGATCCCCTCAATTATGTTATAATGCTGGGGAGGGTATAATACCAGGGGGACAACCAAGGTCCTTTAGTTATGGTATAATACTGGAGAAGGTATAATACTAGGGGGTTAATACAAATTGCCTCAGTTATATTACAATACAAAAGAAGATATAGCGAGGGGGGTGGGGGTGGGAGGGTAATACTAATCCCCCTCATTTATGCTATAATACTAGGGAGGGGGGATAATACAGATTCCCCCCAGTTATGTTATAATGCTTGGAAAGGTATAATACCAGGGGGGATAATACAGCTCCCTCAGTTATGTTATACTGGGGAATGTATAATACTTGGGGGGTAATACAGATTGCAGCCTCAGATATGTTATAATACTGGGGGAAGGGGGGGGGGGGGTGTTACAGAGTTTTTCGGAGCTTTGTTATAACATTGGGGAAGACACAGTTACCCTGACTGCATAGCAATGCGTTCTGACGCTATCTTATACCATCATTTGCATCCAGCAAATCAGAGCTTTTTTCCCTCTGACTTCTCTTTGTATAATTTCCAGGCTATGCAATCTATACATAATTTCTGGAAGCCATCCGATCCTCTTCAGGCATAAAAAAAAAGAGAAAGAAACAATATTCTGCGGAATTAAGAATGTGATTAATGTTAAACAGAGGCGGTGTGCGGAGTCCTGGGCGACGAGGCTGGCCGGCAGCGCGGGGGTTAATCAGAAATTGAGTGGGGATGCTTGGGGGCAGCACTGCTTCAGAACATAGCAGTGTTTCGTGAGAAGGAAAAGTCATTTCCCGAAAACACTGCAGACACATGGCCTGCGGCGCTCTAAAACCTTTGGAGACCAAAATGGCTCGCAGGAGTTAGAAGTAATAAGGTGTTTTTTTTCCCTTTCTTTCTCCTTGACTGAAATTCTGTAAGGTTCTTCTCTCTGCAGAAACAATGGCTCTCTCTCTCTCTGTGTTTTCTATCTGGGTATTCCGATGCGTTAGCGCCGTGACATTCTGCACAATGGCCTCACATCACAGCTGCTTTCTTGTGTTGAACTATTAGTATTGTTTTCATTCCTCTTAGAAGACAGAAAGGGTTTGGAAATGATAGGAGGAGACGTGAGGAGAGGAAAGTGATGATGTCTGGATTGTGGCAGGTTTTCCGTTCATCCACATAATCCGACGTTAAAGCGGCGCTCCAGAATGTGTCCAGGGTGAGACTTCCTGCACACCGCAAATCCGATTTGCGATTCCAATTTGCAATTTTCCCTGGATGCTATTAAAAGAAAAAGGCAGGAAAAACGTAGCATGCAGTACCGATTAAAAATCGGAAATTGGAATCGCATGTGAAAAACAATGAATCTAAATCTGAATAGGAATCACATGTAGTGTGCAAGAGGCCTTAGGTCTATTTTTTAATACTGCATTTAAGAAAGGTAACTAAAATGTAAAAAATGCAGCTCCTATAGGGCCTTGCACAGTGAATTGCAGTGTGATGCAGTTGTGATTTCCACTAGTTCATAAGTGTGTTTCGCCGTGATTTGGGGTGCAAATGGCAGGCGCAATCAGACAGCATGTTTGTACTGTGTTTACACTAACAGCATGCAGTCAGAGTAAGAGGAGAGGTGAGAGGAGAGCGAGGTGAAGAGGTCATCATTGGGGAAAACAGCTTGTTGTGCTGTGTGAGGAGTCTGACTGTGAGTGAGGAGGGGGGAGGCAGGAGAGCAGCAGTGTTTCATGTGACTTGCACAGCAGAAGGGAGGAGGTAGCACTGCTGTCCTGACTAAGGAGGAATGGAGGACAGCAGACTGCTTGGGAGTGAGCAGTTTGTTTGTAACAGACTCACAGCCAGCCAGTGTGCTGTTGTGTTGAGCTGCAGCATGTCATGTGAGAACATTAAATGAAGCAGCGTCAATTGTCGGGTGCTGTGCGATCATTCCAAGGGGAGGGAGGCACATCCTCACAAGTTTGCTTCAGGCAGTAAAAAGTATAGAACCGGCCCTGATGACATTGAATTGCAAGCAGTGTGCAGGGGCCCTAACAGTGAGCCAATCTCCTCCTCTTTTCTTTTGGTCAGTCTCTCGTCTATCCTCCGCAGTATTAATTGTGATGTCATAATTAGGGGACCATGTGACCTTTACTCACATCTCCATAGTGTGACAAATGCAAAGTCACCCTCCATTTCCTGTTCCCTTTGCCGCGGTTTACCATTCAGCCTCAGACCCTAAGGGAATCCTGAAGGTATTCAGCACTGCAGGCAAAGTAACCTTTTGGATTGGTTGGTGAGTCCACACACAATACAATTTTGATTGTATGTACAATCGATACAATCTGCAATCTCACATAGAGACCAGGTTGCTACCACCAATTTGCAATAAGTGTGTGAATACGCAAATCTAAGTCTAGCTGAATACTGTAGGAGAAAAAAAAGGTTGATTGAACATCCTTTCTAGATATAGCAAAATGTAACAATATCAATGAAACGGTTATGGTAACGTTTCCCTTTGGAGACGCGGAAACAGAATATATAAAGTTCTGTGTGTAATAATCGAATGATGAACAGCCGCATCCCTGATGGTATGGATGGCTGGGACTGACTCCCTGACAGCCTGTGTGTCCAGCCATTAAACCCTTTCTTCACTGGAGGGTGGAGATGGTAACAAAAGATGATTCCCCCACCCTAAGCAATCTTACTGCAAACTCAGGTCCGGCCCCGTTGTCTTAGGGACAGAGGTTGGTATTTTCCACCAATTATGCCATAACTCAGCGGATATCCGACATATGATGTAAAAAACATTTTACACTCAGTCATGCTCTGAACCTATAGATATCAAGCTTGCTTGGATTGACACCTTCCCTGGCAAGGGAATCGATATCTCAGGTTGTGAACGAGCTATTCGATCTACTAACTTCTCAAAAGGTGTACTGTGCTTGTCGCATTACGCACTGTGAATTAGTAATGACTGCACAAAAGTGGATCCGCAATATTCATCGAATTATGACACCATGTGGAATTATATATAAAAGTTTGATTAACCACTTTTTCCACCACTACAGTATAACTACGTCCTCTGTGACTTCATATAAGCCACAAGGGTGTAGATATACGTCTTGTAGCTCAAGCACAGCTGTGCAGGATTGGGTTTGCTCCTGTGCAAAACCTCCGGCACCATCTGATGCAGCACTAATTGGTGAAAGCAAATATACGTTCTCTCAGCCAATAAGACAGATTTTTACCATTCAAAATTTTTCGCCGTATAAGACGCACTTTTTCTCCCCAAAAAATAGGGGGAAAAAGTCACTGCGTCTTATACGGCAAAGGCAAGGAATTCCCGACTTAGAAACGCCCGCTGATACGGACCGCGACCCGCCGCCACGTCGGGAATTCCCTGCCTGTGTATGTAAGTTGTGGCTGCAGACGACGTATGCCTCTGCCCTCTCCTCCATGCCTGTAATGTGTCCGGCGTGTGTAACATGCCCCCTCCCGCTGTGTTCCCTATCTCTGCGTGCCCCCGCTTATGTCTAATATGCCCGCTCCCCCGCCTGCCTTATCTCCCTCCCCCATGTCTTGGCTGGCCCCCCCCCCCGGGTGTTAATCTGCAGCGGGCTTACGTCTCCGCCTTGCCCGCGAGGATTGGAGACCTTCTACACAGCCGCGCATCTCGCTCTTGTGATCGGCATGTGGTGATTGCATCATTATCACATGCCGATCACTAGAGCGAGATGCGGGACACACAGATGACGCATGGGGTATGCATGGGTGACACATGGGGCAGATATGGGGGACACAGAGGACACATAGGGCAGGCATGGGTGACACATGGGGCATGTATGAGGGACACAGAGGACACATGGGACAGGTATTGGGGACACAGAGGACACATGGGGAGACAATGGGACACAGGAGGACAATATTTGAGGGGTAACATGTACAAGACTCTCCTGGAATATGGATGCACCAGGTTTAGTATATATATTTTTTTTCTCTAGTTTTTGCCCTCTAAATCTGGATGCGTCTTATATTCCGGAGCGTCTTATACGGCGCAAAATACGGTACTTTTATTTTCTCAGTTCATAGTGAAAAATATGCACTGTAGCATTATTTCAGAATCAAATATCTTCCCAATAAATTGTGACTGAAACATAATCTAAGTTTTGTGATAAACGGTAGAAATAGTGAAACACATTTTTTTTTTTTGTCTACAATAGCACTTTTTATTTTTAAACTGGAATTGGTAAAACTGAGAAATCTGTTTTTCTATTTTTTCCTATTAAAATGCATAGAAAACACATTTTTTTGAGGGAAAAAAATGCAATACAATCAAAGCCTAGTTAGCTTTGGAAAAACAATATATATTTCATTTAGGTGGCATAAACAGGGGTAAAGTTATTGCTGATTAAATAGGGACATAGTGCAAATGTCAAAACTGCTGTGGTCCATAAGGGGGAAACAAGGTCTGGATGCAAAGTGGTTAAGGGCCACTGGCATCTAGAACACCGGCCTGTCGAATGTCTTTGTCATTTATAGGACAGGGTGCTGTTTTGACTTAGCTATTAGTCCCCTTTTGAAGTAGGAACCAGGAATGTAAAGTGGGTCTGCTGTGGAGTTTTTTTTATGACACCCTCTGCAGGGAAAAATAAACTCCACACCATTTCCTACAGAGCAGAGGCTTTGGGCTGAAAGATAAACACTGTTTTCTTAAAACATGCTAAGACTTAAAGGGGCACTCCAAATCATGCTTTGTGTGCTCGATTATTGCGAATCCGTGACACATAGTGATTGACAGCCTATACATTGGCAGTCTTATCAGTCACCAGACATGTTTTTGGCAATGACTATAGTCAAAGACAGGACCGGGCCAAGGCAGAGGCTGGACAGGCTCCAGCTTCTGGGCAGAGTTCCAAGGGTGAGGGGAGTGGGGTTCCAACTTCTATCCTCCCTCCCTCTCCTTAGGTCACCCTTCTGTGTTCTGTCACTATGCCCCCCCCCCCCTTATTCTGCAGAGTTACGGGACCACGGGCGGTTATAGACAGACATAGATTACAACTCACACTTACCTTCTCCAGGTTTCCAGGCACTAGAGGTCCAGGTCCTGTCTGCCTCGTCTGCATTCTACTTCCTGATTCACAGATTGGGAACTGCGGAGCAGACAGATGGGACCTGGACCTCTAGCGCCTGGAAGCCTCTTAGGATCATAGTAGTTGGATCAGTTGGTAGTCCTCTTTTCTATAAAGTTGAGGACCCCCATAGTGGAGTATTGAAGAGTTTTGGTACACTGTAAGGTTAATTGATAGGAATGTAAAAGATTAGTTAGAGGAAGTATATGTGAGCTGTAATTACATAAACCATTCTTTAATTTTTGTCTGTAAGCTGAGCTATTAAAGATCACTAGTGACCGACCATGGATTGTTCGTCACACAGGCCTCCGCATCATTGCTTTGTATTACTATTGCTGACAATAAAAGTCATCATCATCCATTGGCGTGATCATTCCTTCATGATCCACAGCTGATGGGTGCACATGCCGTCTGCAGGGGCATATCTGGGTAATAAAGAGCCTATGGCAAATGTTGAAATTGTGCTCTCCGATCAGAGCCCCTCTCTCCTCTAAAAACAGCATCCTTTCTCGCGTACATGTTATGGTTGCCTGTGTTTTTTGGCTCGGGATATTGCTCAAGTTACTTTTTTGGAAATATCTCTTCTTATGTCTTCTCTGTCCTCTTTTCTAACACTAAGCCAGGTGCACCCTACATACATTAAGTAGCCATTTTAGGGAGGGTTTGAAGGCGCACGGTAGAAAGTAGTAGTAGTATAATTTACACTCTATATGGTAGAAACAACAGTAAGGATAAAAAAGTGTGGTCTTACCTTATAGGTGTCCCATATCGGGAAATATACAAATGGAGGTATATAATTAAAAGAAAATGCAATTTTATTGGTGCACAAGACAACGTGTTTCACGGCAAGAGCCACTTCCTCAGGTCAATAGTAGTGCCTATACTTCGCGGGTGCAAGGTACCCGGACGACGCCCGGATACCTTGCACCTTTGAAGTATAGGCACCACTATTGGCCTGAGGAAGAGGCTCTTGCCGTGAAACGCGTTATCTTGTGCACCAATAAAATCGAATTTTCTTTTAATCATATACCTCCATCCCAATATGGGACACCTATAAGGTAGGACCACACTTTTTTATCCTTACTGTTATTTCTACCATATAGAGTGTAATTTATACTACTACTTTCTACCGGGTGCCTCCAAACCCTCCCTAAACTAGCCAGTACCCCTATTCTTAGGGGAAGATCGATGTCGGAAGGTTCCTGACGGATCTATTTTTTCGGAGCAGCGACCAACAATAAAGACCGAGTGGGGACGGCACTTCCCCACATGTGAGAACGAGTGGTTGCCTCACCCAGCAACCCACTCTTGTGAGTATTCTACCTTCTCTACTTACAAAATTTCCCTACCAACGTTATTGCACCAGATTGGGCTCCCGGACCTACCTGTGTTTCTTCTCCTCTACCCTTCTACATTAAGTAGCCATGTTCCCCAGATAATAGCATTAATGTGTAATCACGTCTGAGAGACAGGAAGTCAAGGGGGCAGGCATGGTGGCACAGCACAGGGCTAAGCATGGGGCACAGCACAGAGGCAGACATGGTGCCCATGGCTTGAGCCATGCCTGCACCCCTCTAGAGATACACCTCCGGCCATATGTGTCCTTGACAGACAGACGGCAATGAATCCAGTGAGGTTTGCGAGAGACTTCACCACAACCAATTCTGGGCAATTTATTCCTGTGTTGCTCACATGACTGAGAATTACATAACAGTCACCTTTGTAGTCCTACCATTAGTCATTGCAAACTGTCAGATCCCAGCTGTGATTTATCTTATGCACATTATACAAGGTCTGCTCTACAAGAGGTCACCGGTAATGGTTCTCCTTACGTGAAAATCCATGTCTGATCTCTGCAGCTCAACGCAATAACTTGTAAGGTTTAAGGGCTACTCCATAGCTCCCAACTGTTCCTCTTTCTGGGAGCCCTGTCCCTCTGTCCCTCTCTCCTCCTTATTTGTCCCTTTTTCAGGACTTTGTGTGTGTGTGTGTGTGTGTGTGTATACAGTGGCTTGCAAAAGTATTCGGTACCCTTGAAGTTTTCCATATTTTGTCACATTACTGCCACAAACAAAGATCAATTTTAATGGAATTTCACGTGAAAGACCAATACAAAGTGGTGAACACGTGAGAAGTGGAACGAAAATCATACGTGATTCCAAACATTTTTACCAATCAATAACTGCATAGTGGGGTGTGCGTAATTATTCAGCCCCCTTTGGTCTGAGTGCAGTCAGTTGCCCATAGACATTGCCTGATGAGTGCTAATGACTAAATAGAGTGCACCTGTGTGTAATCTAATGTCAGTACAAATACAGCTGCTCTGTGACGGCCTCAGAGGTTGTCTAAGAGAATCTTGGGAGCAACAACACCATGAAGTCCAAAGAACACACCAGACAGGTCAGGGATAAAGTTATTGAGAAATTTAAAGCAGGCTTAGGCTACAAAAAGATTTCCAAAGCCTAGAACATCTCACGGAGTACTGTGCAAGCAATCATTCAGAAATGGAAAGAGTATGGCACAACTGTAAACCTACCATGACAAGGCTGTCCACCTAAACTCACAGGCCCAACAAGGAGAGCGCTGATCAGAAATGCAGTCAAGAGGCCCATGGTGACTCTGGACGAGCTGCAGAGATCTACAGCTCAGGAGGGGGAATCTGTGCATAGGACAACATTAGTCGTGCACTGCACAAAGTTGGCCCTTATGGAAGAGTGGCAAGAAGAAAGGCATTGTTAACAGAAAAGCATAAGAAGTCCAGTTTGCAGTTTGCCACAAGCCATGTGGGGGACACAGCAAACATGTGGAAGAACGTGCTCTGGTCGGATGAGACCAAAATGAAACTTTTTGGCCAAAATGCAAAACGCTATGTGTGGCAGAAAACTAACACTGCACATCGCTCTGAACACACCATCCCCACTGTCAAATATGGTGGTGGCAGCATCATGCTCTGGGGTTGCTTCTCTTCAGCAGGGACAGGGAAACTGGTCAAAGTTGATAGGAAGATGGATGGAGCCAAATACAGGACAATCTTGGAAGAAAACCTCTTGGAGTCTGCAAAAGACTTGAGACTGGGGCAGAGGTTCACCTTCCAGCAGGACAACGACCCTAAACATAAAGCCAGGGCAACAATGGAATGGTTTAAAACAAAACATATACATGTGTTAGAATGGCCCAGTCAAAGTCCAGATCTAAATCCAATCAAGAATCTGTGGCAAGATCTGAAAACTGCTGTTCACAAACGCTGTCTATCTAATCTGACTGAGCTGGAGCTGTTTTGCAAAGAAGACTGGGCAAATATTTCAGTCTCTAAAGCTGGTAGAGACATACCCTAAAAGACTGACAGCTGTAATTGCAGCAAAAAGTGGTTCTACAAAGTATTGACTCGGGGCTGAATAATTACCCACACCCCACTTTGCAGTTATTGATTTGTAAAAAATGTTTGGAATGATGTATGATTTTCGATCCACTTCTCACATGTACAACACTTTGTATTGGTCTCTCACGTGGAATTCCAATAAAATTGATTCATGTTTGTGGCAGTAATTTGACAAAATGTGGAAAACTTCAAGGGGGCCGAATACTTTTGCAAGCCACTGTATATATCTACTAAAAAATGTTTTTGACTCTAAACTTTATTCCCATCCTTTAAATTGATATATTACTAATTTTAAAATGTTACTATGAACCAGGATAGAAAGGACCAGTTTGGTTTGAATTATAAAACAACATGTTTTTCTTATGAAAACTTTGTTATGGGTGTGACAGGGGCGTGATCAGGGGTGTGGTGGGGCGTGGCTTGAGTGTCCCCTTAGCCTAAGAGCAGAGCTGGGACAAGGTCCTCCAGCACCCAAGGCTGAGACACCAAAGTGTGCCCCTCCATCCTTCCCACCCCAGCTGTCACACACTGATTGCTATTACACTAAGAGGCCCCTCCATCCCTCCCACCCCAGCCATCACACACTGATTGCTATTACACTAAGAGGCCCCTCCTCCATCCCTCCCACCACAGCCGTCACACACTGATTGCTATTAGACTAAGAGGGCCACTGGGCCCACAACCTCCCCAACACCTTAATCTCTAGTTATCTGGCTTGCAGTCACTGCTATGTATCCCTTTTCTTATTTCTTTCTGCCTCATACACAATTAGGAATGACAGCTGAATGAATTGTGCGCCCCCTCCTACACTGCGCCCTGAGGCTGGAGCCTCTCCAGCCTATGCCTCGGCCCGGCCCTGCCTAAGAGTTCCACTGCTGCACTGACTCCTAGAGTTAAAGACTGTGGACCGACGTACATGCAGAATGAACCTCATATGTTCCTATTAGACATCATAGGCCCATTCACACATGTCCATCTTCTCCCCAGGTCCTGGTTTGTCCATTGTACTTCTGCAAGGCCATGTTTAAATTATACGTAGTCCCCGATTTATGAACACTGGACTTACGCCCAACCTGCCGATATGAATGCATTAAAATGTGACATTTATTTCTGTGGAAACAAGTAAAAAAAAAAACAAATTTTTTTTAACTTTTTGAAAAAATCAATTTTTAAAAATTCTAAGAATTTAGAAACTGGTAAAATATTTTGCTGCGGTACACTGAGGGCACAGGGGGACAGAGGTGACACAGTGTGTGTGGGAGGAGGGAGGGCAGAGGTGCCTGGCACAGAGGGGGTCACTGGAGGCATGGGGGGGGACATAGGGGAGGTACAGGTAACAGAGATGGCACAATGTTTCAATGTATGGACAGATTCAGGTTAGGAATTTACCTACAGTCTCTATCTCATTCGTTAACCAGGTATTACATCTAGTGTTGAGCCGAAATTTTTGAAATTTCGCGTTACTATAATTACGCATGCGAAATTTGCTATTACGATGCGAAATTATGGTAGCATAATTGCCATTAAAATCGTAATTGAAAATACCGTAAGCGTAATTTTCAACGCGTAATTTCGCATTTCGTTCATAACGTAATTTTGCGTTAAACCATAACGTAATTTCGCGTTAAACCATAACGTAATTTCGCATTTCTTCGTAATTTTGCGATTTTCGTAATTACTTGTTAGCAGGGTTGCTCGCGAATTTTCGCCAAAGGCATTTTCGCCTGCATGGTGAATTTTGATGCGAAATATCACTACATGGGGAATTTTATATGCGAAATAGCATTCCGTAACGCGAAAACTACGTGAAAATTAACGCTTACAGTAATATGAACTATCACGAAATTACGTTATGTAACTACGCTTACAAAAGGTTGCATGCAAGACAAACGTAATTTCGCAATACCCACTGTAATGCGAAAATTACGCGAAAATTACGCTTTTACGCGGAATTTCGCGAAATCCTTCTTCATTACGATTATGTACTTACGGCCATAATCGTAATTACACTAATTACGCGAAATTTCGCGAAATCGTAATTAAGTCATTACGCTCATCTCTAATTACATGTACATGCTTTTTTTTTGCAATGTTTTTTGCTCTCAAAAATTAATACATGTTAAACAACGAACACGTTCACATCTGCAGCATTTTTTCATGTGTAGAAATAGTCTTACTGCCATCTGCTTTTTTCCAAACGTGCATTTTTCCTATTAAAGTAAAATATCAAGTACATGTACAGTATAAGTGGTACATCTGTCTCAAAGTAAAATGCATTATTTTTATCCCATAGCACTGACACAATGGGCCATATGCAATTCCCTTTTTCACCCGAGTTTTCTCCTAGGAGAACATTTTTAATTTTCAATTTAAAATAACTTTCCCACACTTTTTAACTAAATAAGTACCAAAAAGTAGGTGAAAAAGTACTATCAAATTTATTTTGAGTATTTTCTTGCCTTCTGGTGGCTTAAACGGCATTTTATTGACAAGTTTAAAAATATCACCTAGGAGAAAAGGCAGGAGAAAAAGTGAATTGCATATGGGCCAATAGGTGGTATTATTCTGACAGTAATGAATCTCTTAACCCTTTGGACTAGTCCATCACTTCATGTGAGTAGTCTCAGGATTTGGTCTACTGGTATTTTGAAAAGCAGCCCCTGGACCTCAGTGGAACAGTCCAAATGCTAGAACAATACGCAGTGAGTGGATAGGCCACCCACTGTAAGGGCCCTTTTCCACTAGCAATCGCTAGCGTTCACGCTGAACGCTAGCGATTGCTGAATCGCAATCAGCGGCGATTCCCCGACGTTCGCGGCCGCGATTTTGCTATGCTATGCACTGCATAGCAAAATTGCGGCAAAAGTCGCTCCGCGGCGCGATCGCGATCAAGTAAAAAACGAATCGCGGTAGTGGAAATGACCTACCGCGATTCCTATGTTAAAAAGCAAACCGTAGCGATTGTAAAATCGCTAGCGGTTTGCGTTTTTGCGATTCAGCCAGCGCAAACGCGCTGGTGGAAAAGGGCCCTTAGTGACGGCTACACAGTCAGTAATTTTAGTGCATTTTACGCTGGGACAAATACTCATCTTTTATGTACAGTATATGAAAATTTTCAAAACAATTTAACCACTTGAGGACCACAGTGCTAAACACCCTAAAGACCAGGCCATTTTTTGAGAATTGCTTCACCTCCCAAACAGAAGATGCGCGCGATCTCCTGCAGTAGCCGGCCCCAGGACTTGACGCCAATTGGCAGTAGGCGGTCCTGGGGCTGCCGCCGCGGTCACACCCATTGGCGTGACGCGGTCTTACTGCAGTTAAAAGGAGAGTGAATGAGCAGAACTTCTTTTAAAGCAACCAAAATGCACAATTTTGGCTGCTTAGGAGATAAGTGCTTCTCACTAAGGCCCAGGGCCCACTGTGAACAGTTTGAAAACCACTCATGATCAGGGCTGGTTCTCCCATGAAGCAAGGTGAAACGTTTGCATCAGGCGCGGAGATTTCGGGAGCAGCATTTTTGTACTGTGTGTACCTTCCTGAGGAGGAATGGAGTGGCTGAGGGTGAGCAGTTTGTTTGTCACAGACTCACAGCCATCCAGCCAGTGTGCTATGGTGTTGAGCTGCAGCATGTCATGTGAGAACATTAAATGAAGCAGAGTAAATTGTCGTGTGCTGTGCGATCATTCCAAATCAAGGAGGGGGGGGGGGGGCAGCCTTACAAGTTTGCCTCAGGCAGCAAAAAGTAAATAACCGGCCCTGGGTTGTGATTATTATTATTTTGTTATTATTATTTAGTATTTATATAGCGCTGACATATTACGCAGCGCTGTACAGTGTATATATATATATTGTCTTGTCACTAACTGTCCCTCATAGGAGCTCACAATCTAATCCCTACCATTGCCATATGTCTATATTATGTAGTGTAAGTACTGTAGTCTAGGGCCAATTTTTAGGGGGAGCCAAATTACTTATCTGTATGTTTTTGGAATGTGGGAGGAAACCGGAGTGCCCGGAGGAAACCCACACAGACACGGAGAGAACATACAAACTCTTTGCAGATTGTGATGTTCATAATTGGGATTCCTAGAGCAATCTTGAAGGAATGCGCTTTGCCCCTGAATACCTTCAATGCGATCGCACTGGGATCACTCCAAAATGCTGCGTTCAGCACTTTTGCGATTGCTCCAGAATCTCAATGCTGCAGTGGAACCATGCCCATAAGGTTTCACTGTTGCAGCGCTTTGCCAGTCGCTCTTTTCAGCTGTAAGACTCCTGTACTGGCTGCAAAGGATTAGGATGAAATGGGGTCCCTAGGCAAGATAGCAGTTTATTACCATCGCTGATAGCTTTTGGCCTTTTTAGTAAGATTTTGTGGGGCTAGCATCCACCAGGCCCTTGTCTCTTTCCAGGCCCTAGGAAACTGCCTAGGTTTGCCTTGTGGATGATCCGGTCCTAGAAGACAGTTATTTACTGTTCTGATTTACTGTTGATGACGCAGCAGTAGTCAGTTATTACAGGCTCAAATTCCTATGCAGTAAATAGCTTGGCGCTTTTTGTCCAAGGAGAGAGGGGAGGCGGGGCCAGGCGCCAGAAGTGGAGTGATGCAGAGGCTTCGGGACAGCTTTGTGGGACAAAATAAAAACCCTTCAGCGCTGCTGTAAAGAAAAGTTATAAGTTTTGGATAGAGATCCACTTTATCCTTTACAGGGGCAGAACAAAGCTGAACGCTTTTTTTTTTTTAACAGGCTTCTTCAAGCCGGAGTGAAACCGTTATTTAAAATGAATTGAGGAAGCAGTTTCAGTATGGCGAAACAGGGTAGGAGTGATAATGGTAATAGTAAGGACCAGTCTTACCTCAATATGGAGGTTTATAACTAATTTATTGGACACCAAACAAATGATGTATTTCTTGGAATTCACGTGCTTCCTCTGTTTAATACAACAGTGTCTTTGCTCTCAGTGGCACAGATACGGAGTATGGTTTATACCCTTATTTAACACATCATGCATTTTTTCTGTAAACATAATTCACTGCATTTTTGCCTGTTTGCAAAGATTTTCTTTTAATTGGGAACATATAAACTATTTACTAGTTAATCATTTTTTGGTGCTGCGCCTTCACATGATTAGGTGTGGCCTGAAGACAGTGAGCCAGATTTATCAAAGCATTAGTGACAATTTTTTTTCTTAAACAGTTCTAACCAGCAGGAGGGAACAGTTCTGCATGATAAGAAAATTCTTAATTCCTACTTCATAGTGACAGTTTAGCGTTCTATATCTAGAACTATACTACAGTTAAGAAAAATGCAAATCAATTCCTAAACTGCCGCAGATCAAGAAGTGCTTACCTTATATTCTTGCGTATGAGCCTAATTTTTCAGCACAAAAAATGGACTGAAAATTCACCCCTTCGGCTTATATGCGGGTAAGTGGAGCAGAACGGATGGGGTAGAAGGTTTTGTTACTGGCAGAGGAGTGTAAGGATCGTGCACTAATGGTCCTGCTCTTGCTAGCTGGGTCCCTGCTGTGTCTGTGCCCCCCATCCCCTGCAACATAGTGTGCAGAGTGTGCTACTTAAGACTGCCTGTGTCCTCACCGGTGCAATGATTCTTCCTGAGTGGAAATCGCTGTGTCTCATATCTATGATACAATCTAGTGGCGTCTTGAGACACAGCTGTATCATCCTTGGGGCACATCTGGCAAAAAGGGAGGGGGGCTGACTTGTACTTGGGGGCACATCTGGCTACTCTGGAGAGGGCTATACTGGGAAGGGGGCTTATATACGAGTTAATCACTTATTTTCTTGGTTTCTATGGAAAAAGTGGGTAGCTTGGCTTATACGTGGGTTGGCTTATATGCGATTTATATATGGTAATGGCAGTTTTACACAGCTTGTGTAGTGCAGGCTAGGCATGATTTGTGAAGTGCTCCTCCCCTCTGCTGAATCCTGTGATGCTGTGCTTTGCTTAACCCTTCCAGTTCTGGGCATTGATGCAATACAGCAGATGTATTGGTTACCGCAACAACAGCAATTTCCCTTCCTTACTCCTGCTATTTAAGAACAGTTTAAGAAGGAAACTGCACTATTTGGTGATTTCTTAATATGTCCGAGACAGTTCTGTACAGATTTCTAAAAACCTACCAATATTTTGTCTCAGACACTCTTGATAAATGTCCCCCAGTGCCACTTTACTGCTGCAGTAAAAAGAACATAATACAAAAATCCCCATTGACCTACTTTACTACACTGCTGAAAAATTAGACTTATTGCCGTGCGTCATAAATATAAAATTTTCATTTGGGATAGTTCATATTTTCCTGACCTCAAAAATGAAAAAATTCTGTTTGGTATTAAACTTAATACCTAAATAAAACAAACATGACCCTCCCAAAAATGTCTGCACCATTGCTATGTCAATAATCATCTTTATTGCCAAATACATTATAATGAACATACATGGCACAGTTAGAGAAACCCACACTGGACACATAAAAACAAATAAAATATACAACACCCCTCATAATATCACCTCATAAAATGTCATGATGCATGACACAATGGGCCAGATTTATCAAAACATTACCGACAGTTTTTTCTTCTAAAACTGTTCTAACACATGTGGTAGATGTTCGGTAAGTTACCGAAGAGGTCTGTGCAGTTAGGGCATTACAATAGGAAAGAGGCAGCACCGACATCCCTATACATGTGCCTTTTATATTTGTTGTGCTGCCTCTGCTCTTGCTGAATCTGTCTCATTAGTCTTAAGTTTCTATTTACTTGCCACAGCTTAGATGAACTGCTGAGAAACATTACACATTCCCTGCTTAGGTCATTTTGCCATGAGCTCCCACTTGCATCCCTGCATATTTAAACAGGCACTCAAGGGGTTACACTACCGAAGGGTGCCTAGAAAAGAAGGGTGCCTGGAAAATAACTTTAATTCTTTTCTCTCCCCTGGCTGCCTGGGGGGGTCTGTTCCACCCGAGAAGCCTGGCCAACCTATCAGCAGCACTTGCAGGGGACAGGGGAGGTTCCTATGGTCCTGTCACACACGGAGAAGGCATTCCAAGCTCCTTATCGACAGGGGAGAGCTGGAGATAAACACCGCACATGTTATCGAATGCTGTGAGCTTGATGAATTAACATTTGCTGACATTTTACTGACATGTGTTGAGGTAATCACTTAACAAGTCGGTAATTTATCTCTCTGCACAGGAATGTCTGCTTCTCATGCGGTAACTGCTTTGATGAATTAACATTTTACTAAGTGCTCCGTAAAGTCAGCTGTTTTCAGCATTACCGAATGCGGTAATGCTTGATGAATTGAAGCCATAGTCTCCAGATCACCTAGTGACATCCACCTTCAGGTGTCACTGACTCTCTGGTCCTTCCTACCTTCAGCCTGAGACTCCACCCCTTGGAAGATCTCAGGCTGCTGGAAGGTTCTCGTGCTTCTCTAAAAAGCAGTGTTGCACACACTGCCAAGGATCACCTGCTCATCAGGTGGATTACTCAAAGTAAATACTGTTGCACCAAACACTCACGATATATACAGGGGTCCAGAGGTTAGTACTATATCTGTATTATTGGTGATTCTGCAGATCATCAATAATCGGGTATATATCTGTATTCTTGGTGATACTGCAGATCACCAATAATCAGATTCTCTCTGTGTGCTGACACCGATTGTTACAGCTTCATAGCAGTTTTCCAGATAGTGCAGCAGTGCAGGCTAGATGGGATTTGTGAAGGGCTCCTCCCCCTCACTCAGAGCCTGCTGACAGCAGATGTGTTGGTTACCTCAGCAACAGTTATTTCCCTCACACACTGCACTGCCTGAGAGAACATCCTAACTCCTCCTATTCCTAACAGTTGAAGAAGGAATCTGCACTAGTGATTTCTCAGGATGTCTGAGACAATTCTGCACAGATTTCTAAAAACCTACTAATATTTTGTCTCAGACACTCTTGATAAATGTCCCTCAATGAATCAGTGCCAACAATGATTCCCAAGTGTTAATGTTTAAGAACAGCCTCGGACAGGCCCACCGAACCACCGATGGTCCCATCGGTGGGCCCCGGCCGTCTCGCCTCCTGGGGGCCCCAGTGCTAAAAAGGAGGGGGGCTAAGCGCAGGAAGGGGGGACATTGTGCACAGATCGGCGGGGAGGGGCGGAAGCCTCCCCCCCCCTCCCTCACCTAGGGGCCCCCCTTCCGCGCTCCCCCCCCTCTCCAGAATTGCAGCCAGCGGGGAAGAATCACTTAACGGCATGAGTTACGGAGATGAGATCCGTAGCTCTGCGTGCCGCTGGCTGGTCTGCTCTGGTTCCTGAACTGACTGTCCAATCACGCTCTCGCAGGAAGTACTGCGAGAGCGTGATTGGACAGTCAGTTCAGGAAGCAGAGAGCAGACCAGCCAGCGGCACGCAGAGCTACGGATCTCATCTCCGTCATGCTGGTAAGTGATTATTTGCCGCTGGCTGCAATTCTGGAGGGGGGGCCCCTAGGTGAGGGAGGGGGGTTTCTGGTCACTGCTGCCCACATTACGATTTTCTGGTCACTGCTGCCCACATTGCGATTTTCAGGTGTCTGCTCCCCACATTACGATTTTCAGGTGTCTGCTGCCTACATTATGATTTTCTGGTGACTGCTGCCCACATTACGATTTTCAGGTGTCTGCTGCCCACATTACGATTTTCAGGTGTCTGCTGCCCACATTACGATTTTCAGGTGTCTGCTGCCCACATTACGATTTTCAGGTGTCTGCTGCCCACATTACGATTTTCAGGTGTCTGCTGCCCACATTACGATTTTCAGGTGTCTGCTGCCCACATTACGATTTTCAGGTGTCTGCTGCCCACATTACGATTTTCAGGTGTCTGCTGCCTACATTATGATTTTCTGGTGACTGCTGCCCACATTACGATTTTCTGGTCACTGCTGCCTACATTGCGATTTTCTGGTGTCTGCTGCCCACATTACGATTTTCAGGTGTCTGCTGCCCACATTACGCTTTTCTGGTGACTGCTGCCCACATTGCGATTTTCAGGTGTCTGCTGCCCACATTACGATTTTCAGGTGTCTGCTGCCCACATTACGATTTTCAGGTGTCTGCTGCCCACATTACGATTTTCAGGTGTCTGCTGCCCACATTATGATTTTCTGGTGACTGCTGCCCACATTACGATTTTCTGGTCACTGCTGCCTACATTGCGATTTTCTGGTGTCTGCTGCCCACATTACGATTTTCAGGTGTCTGCTGCCCACATTACGCTTTTCTGGTGACTGCTGCCCACATTGCGATTTTCAGGTGTCTGCTGCCCACATTACGATTTTCTGGTGTCTGCTGCCCACAGTACGATTTTCTGGTCACTGCTGCCCACATTGCGATTTTCAGGTGTCTGCTGCCCACATTACGATTTTCTGGTCACTGCTGCCCACTTTTGGGGGGGGGGGTATCTGGCACCAACCTGATTGCATTTTGGGGGGTATCTGCCGCCAATCTGATTGCATTTTGTGGGGGTATCAGCCGCCAACCTGATTGCATTTTGTCGGAAAATCTGCTGCGATTTGACTACTTGATGAATTATCATGAGGCATGTAACTACTTGAATATTTTATCTAAAATGTATCTGGTCGGACCTAATCTCTGTGAATAACACCGCTACTTATGTTGTGTTTTTTTTTTTTTTAAGTCTGCCCATGACTCATCGTGACCACGCCGATGTTCCAGTGCGTGGTGACACCCATTTACTGCGCGCGCCGCATGTGGACATATCCCTATTGGAGACTGTCCTCAGAAGTGCTCACAATCTTTTCCCTACCATAAACTCATGCAAAATTTCTAGAGTACATGTGTATGTGAGCCCAAAATGGGGGGGGGGGGTGGCGAGGAGGAGGGGATCGGGGGGGGGGGCCCAGGCTGAAACTTCCTTGGTGGGCCCTTAGTGTCCCAGTCCGACCCTGTTTAAGAACACCTATTTACTGTTGTTCAGTTGCTATTCAATTGTGTCCAATTCTTTGTGACCCCATGAACCACAGAACGCTAGGTCCCTTTAATGTCTACTGCCTCTCAAAGCTTGTCCAAGCTCATGTTTGTTGCTTCCATGATACTCTCTAGCCCATCCCATTCTCTGCAATCTCCTCCTCCTTTTGCCTGCGTTCTTTCTCAGCATCAGGGCCTTTTCCAATGAGTCCCACCTTCTCATTCTACATCCAAAGTATTTCAGCTTCAGCATTGCTCCGTCCAATGAACAGTTTATTTATTTAAGGATTGTCTAATTGAATCATCTTGCCTACCAAGGAATTTTCAGAACTCTTCAACACAACAGCACCACAATTCACAGTTGTTGATTCTTCAGCACTCAACTTTCCTTATGGCGCGACTTTTACAACCATACATTATATAAGCGGTCAAAGTAAACTGCCAAATGCGATGGAAAGTGCCACATAAGACAAAAAGAGTCTTCGCACGAAGCGGACATAGGCCCATATGCAATTCACTTTTTCTCCTGAGTTTTCTCCTAGGTGATATTTTTAAACTTGTCAATAAAATGCCTTTTAAGCCACCAGCAAGCAAGAAAATACTCAAAATAATTTTGATAGTATTTTTTAGCCTGCTTTTTGGTACTTTTTTAGTTGAAAAGTGCTGGAAAGTTATTTTAAATTGAAGATGAAAACTTATCTCCTAGGAGAAAACGCAGGTGAAAAAGTGAATTGCATATGGCCCATAGTGCTAAATACAGTGCTATAATGTACCGGGATCAGCTGATCAATATAGGCAATATGTATGGAAGTCTGCAAACTGCCCAAATGGCAAACAAATCAATACGGACCTCATACAGACTGGCATTTTGTTGATTGTGTTGTAAATAGAACAAAAAGGGATACAAATAAATATGACTAAAATCATCATACTTATCACTTTAATAAATGTACCTGCCATTAAAAAAACAAAGTTAAACCAAAAATTAATATCGGTGTTCTCCCTGAAAAAAATTTCCAGTCAGGTGGCATGAAAAACTAGCTGGGTGGAGTGAAAGAAAGAATGCAGAGCTGGCGCTTATCTGAACAAGTTTCCTTACAGCATAGGAGGAGGTGAGCCGATGACAGCCGGGTGCTGACCAAAACTAGCCGGGAGGAGGACTTGTGTGTAATCTAATGTCAGTACAAATACAGATGCTCTGTGAGGGCCTCAGATGTTGTCTAAGAGAATATTGGGAGCAACAACACCGTGAAGTCCAAAGAACACACAAGACAGGTCAGGGATAAAGTTATTGAGACATTTAAACCAGGCTTAGGCTACAAAAAGATTTCCAAAGCCTTGAACATCCCACGGAGTACTGTTCAAGCGATCATTCAGAAATGGAAGGAGTATGGCACAACTGTAAACCTACCAAGACCAGGCCATCCACCTAAACTCACAGGCCGAACAAGGAGAGCGCTGATCAGAAATGCAGTCAATAGGCCCATGGTGACTCTTTACGAACTGCAGAGATCTACAGCTCAGGTGTGAGACTCTGTCCATAGGACAACTATTAGTCATGCACTGTACAAAGTTGGCCTTTATGAAAGAGTGGCAAGAAGAAAGGCATTGTTAAAGGGAATGTCCAAGCAAAATAAAAAAATGAGTTTCACTTACCTGGGGCTTCTACCAGCCCCATGCAGCCATCCTGTGCCCTCGTAGTCACTCACTGCTGCTCCAGTCCCCCGCTGGCAGCTTGCTGACCTCGGAGGTCGGCGGGACGCATTGCATACATTTTTACGCATTCCTGCTAGTGCAGGAACATTAACACATACATTTTTACGCGTTACTGGTTCAATGCGTACATTTTTACGCATTGAACCAGTAACGCGTAAAAATGTATGCGTTAATGTTCCTGCACTAGCGGGAATGCGTAAAAATGTACGCAATGCGGCCCGCCGACCTCCGAGGTCAGAATGCTGCCAGCGGGGGACTGGAGCAGCAGTGAGTGACTACGAGGGCACAGGATGGCTGCATGGGGCTGGTAGAAGCCCCAGGTAAGTGAAACTCATTTTTTTATTTTGCTTGGACATTCCCTTTAACAGAAAAGCATAAGAAGTCCCATTTGCCATTTGCCACAAGCCATGTGGGGGACACAGCAACCATGTGGAAGAAGATGCTCTGCTCAGAAGAGACCAAAATGGAACTTTTTGGCCAAAATGCAAAACGCTATGTGTGGCAGAAAACTAACACTGCACATCACTCTGAACACACCATCCCCACCATCAAATATGGTGGTGGCAGCATCATGCTCGGGGGGTGCATCTCTTCAGCAGGGACAGGGAAGCTGGTCAGAGTTGATGGGAAGATGGATGGAGCCAAATACAGGGCAAACATGGAAGAAAACCTCTTGGAGACTGCAAAAGACTTAAGACTGGGGTGGAGGTTCACCTTCCAGCAGGACAATGACCCTAAACATAAAGCCAGGGCAACAATGGAATGGTTTAAAACAAAACATATCTATGTGTTAGAATGGCCCAGTCAAAGTCCAGATCTAGATCCAATCGAGAATCTGTGGCAAGATCTGAAAACTGCTGTGCACAAACGCTGTCCATCTAATCTGACTGAGCTGGAGCTGTTTTGCAAAGAAGAATGGGCAAGGATTTCAGTCTCTAGATGTGCAAAGCTGGTAGAGATATGCCCTAAAAGACTGGCAGCTGTAATTGCAGCAAAAGATGGTTCTACAAAGTATTGACTCAGGAGGCCGAATAATTACGCACACCCCACTTTGCAGTTATTTATTTGTAAAAAAAGTTTAAAATGATGTATGATTTTCGATCCACTTCTCACATGTACACTACTTTGTATTGGTCTTTCACGTTGAATTCCAATAAAATTGATGCATGTTTGTGGCAGTAATGTGACAAAATGTGGAAAACTTCAAGGGGGCCGAATACTTTTGCAACCCACTGTATGTGATTCGGGTTTTGGTAGGACTGCGTTCTTCTCATTGGTAGAACTTTGCAGAGGACAGAGGTGGGGAAAGAAAAGAGAGACCTCTCAAATGAAAGCTCAAAGCACCAATGAAACCCAGCAAAGCATAGTCTCAAACCTACTATGTTAATTAGGGTAAATTATAAGTATTACCTTGGAAACAAAACCACTCACAGACTGCCCACAGATTATTCCACAATACAGGACTGAATCTGTGCACCAGCCTACTGAGATTAATTACACAAATGGAATCCGAGTGTCTGTGAACATCAAAACTGTAAACTGCCACCACATCCCAACTCAGTTAGATGAACTGCTATCAACTATACAAAGTTCTGCAATGGAAAAGTTAGACAAAACAACCTAGTTTCTATGCAACCATATAATCTCTGTATGGTAACTTTTTCAGAAGTGGGTTATTACTTTTCAGTGTATACTCAGGAAAGGGAGATTAGCCTTAGGTTATTTTACATCATTTATTTATAAGTAAAAAGAGTGCATTACTTGATTATTATAGAAAAATGTTATAACTAACAAATGAACATGATGTAGCCAGCAGTTAAAAATAAGATGGGAATAAAAAGAGAATACTTAAAGCGGATCTGAGATGAAAAACTAACTATAACAGGTAACTTGTCTATATATCTTATCTAAAGTTTAGATAGTTTACACAGCAAATCTAGCTGTGAACAGCTTCAACAGTTTATGATTAATTATTTCTGCGATACAATGAGAGCGGCCATGTGTTGTTTGTCACATTACACACAGGCAAGCTGCTGTGCATCTCCAGCCCTCAGCCTGTGAAAACATCACTCCCCTCTCCTCCTCCCTCCTCGCCTCTGCCTCTGAAATCTCTGGCTAGTAGCCTCATCCTCCTCCTGCCCAGACTGAGTTCCCATAAACCCTTGCTACATCTGTCTCAAAGTGCCAAGGCACTCTAAAAAGCTGTCGGCGAGGCTTGTTTAGTTTATAGGGATTTAGAGTATTAAAACAATAAAAGTATTTAGCTTGAGGAATGCCCTATAAACTATATGAAAGGAACACAATTATGCAATGAGTAAAAGTTTATCTCGGATCCACTTTAAAGAAAACCAGAGATCAGCTAAACTAAAGAATCAATACGTACCCAGGGCTTCCTCCCACCCCATAACACGTGTGATTCCCTCGCCGTCCTCCCGCGGTCTGCCGTTCCGCCGTGATCAGCCCCGGGAACTTGCTTAGTCGCGCTCAGTCTGGGTCTTCTGCCCATCCACAGTAGACCCGGACTGACGTCACTGAGCAAGTTACCGGGGCTGACTGCCGCTGAACGGCAATTAGCACATGCTGCAAGATGTTGGGCCGACTTGCTCTATTGGGTGCACGGCGGTAACGCTGTGCAATTTTGGGATGACCAATGAACGCGACAAAACCCTCGTCGCTGTCCCCCCTAATGTTAAATATCTCCCCGGTGCCCAGTGCAAGTTATACATTACCTGTCCGCGGCCTCCGCTGGCTTTGTGTGCACTCCGTTCTTCATACACGAGCGCCACACGTGGCCATGTTCATAGGCAAGAGATTTGTCTCTTGGTCGAATCTGCCCATCATTGCTAGATGTACGGCCACCTTGAGTGCTGTTTGTTTATGGTGTCCTCAGCATTCGAAGGGATTAGCACAACAATAAATTGTGTGTGCACTTTCCTCCTAGACAATGAAAATGGTTGCAGGGAACAGAGCATCAGATCAGATGCTGAAGTGATAAGATAACCTGCTTATACAGACTGCGGTAATAGGATGCCGCCTTGCTGAGCGCTGAATAGTGTGAATTTACATAGCATTTCATCAACATTACACCACCGGCAATGGTGTGTAAAATTTATGCAAAGTAAGATTAGCTAGATCAGTGCAATGCGTTTTTTCACCCTCGCTGAAACACTTAAAGGTCGCTTTTGCTACAAGACCTTCCTTGCATCGAGTGTGATAACATCTCACTCCAGAATGTGTAAGCCTTGCGGGGCTGCAGGGCCTCTGGCTGCTTGGACGCCATGGTAATGCCTATATTCCCACTCACATTTTAATATGTCATGAAAGGACAGCTTTAAAGCCAACCTGTCAAGTTTTGTAGTGCTTTCAAACTAGCAGTGCTGCATAAAACAAACATGACTGCAGTCTCTGGTGTGAGGAAAAGTTGTTGAGTTCTGTAGCTCTGAGGAAAGTCACATGACCGAGCAACTTGCCACTGAAAGCGTTTGGTTGGGGACTCCAGGATTGTTACCTCAGAAAGCAGCGGATGATTGATTAGTTATTTTCAGAAATGAAAAAAAAAGATTTACCTATAAAGAACTGTGCACTAACTTCTGGTAGTTGAGTAGTTTTTCAAGGAGTAAAAACATATTTTCATTACAGTATTCAATTTACAGCCATCAGTCATACCTGCGATATCGGTCTGCCACTGCCAGAGGTATGGCTAGGATCCCCGTAGATCCTGGGCACCAGGAAGAACTTAATGTGTGGTACATACAGCAAAAAAGTGGGTGTGGCCATGTAACGGATTGTCATTAACCACTTTCCAACTACAGTTTTTTTTATACTTAAAAAACCCAGATCAATTTTCAAATCATGCTCCACCCATTAATTCGCCAATAACTTTATTGCTACATCAGCACACACTAAAATGATCTATCCTATCTATCTATCTATCTATCTATCTATCTATCTATCTATCTATCTATCTATCCATCTATTTATCTATCCTTCTATCCATCCTTCCATCCATCCATCCATCCATCCACAGTATATATTTTATTTGCCACAAATTAGTCTTTCTTTGGGTGGTACCTTTCTCTAAGAATTATTTATTTTGGTATTCATTTTAAAGGGAATAAGAAGTTTTTAGCCATTATAATTTTACAATCATGGTATTGTAGATAAAACCCACACATTTTATTATTTTCCCATCTGGTTATTACAACATTTATATTTTGTCCCTAGCACTATGTATGGCGATAATATTTTATTTGGAAATAAAGGTGTCTTTTTTTTTGTTTAGTTTTTTTTTTTTAACTATATCAATAATTACAAGCCCTTATTTGCAAAAAAAATAAAAGCTATATATCGTCATGACATACATATTAAAAAAAAGTCCCTAAGGTAACTATTTATGTATTTATTTTTTTTAATGACGTCACTTGTTTTTTTTTTGTTTTTATTTTTTGTTTTGTGAAAGGGTCAAATAACAAATATATGTGTGTGTGTTACAACAGTTTTTTTTACTTTTACTTTTCGAATGAGTACTGGCATCACGCTGATGCCGGATTACATTCAATACAGGCCCTTTGATCGGCTTTGGAAACAAATGTTCCCATTCACCGTCACAGACTGGCGGGATGGCGATGATGGTGAATGGGAGTTGCTCACGCAATCGCAAGCAGACAGGTAAATAAACAAATAAGCATATCCACACCCCTGGTGTGCAAGGGAGGTTTTAAGGGGCGTAGATATGGAGGCTGCCATATCACACCAGAAACAAGCATGCGGCTAATCTTCTCAGATCGGACAATAATGTCAGAAACACCGGATCTGCTGCATGCTTGTTCAGGGTCTATGCCTAAAAGTATTAGAGGCAGAGGATCAGCAGGATAACCAGGCATCTGGTATTGCTTAAAAGGAAATAAATATGGCAGTTACCATATTCCTCTCACTTCAGTTGTCCTTCAAAGCGGACCCAAACCGAACTTTTTTTTTTATTCAAAATATTTAGTTGCACCACTCTGACACATACAAAGCTAAATAAACACTCCTTCAAGCCTATGAGAATTTCAGTGCATGCTTTTCACCCTTCTCTTTTCATAAGTAGGGTTATACAGGTGGCAGCCATTAGCAATTCCTCCTGGACACCATCTACTCCACCAGTTTGCCGGATTCTGTCCCGGCAATATGCAAGGAAGGGAGAGGTTCCTCCAATAAATGTAAAATATTTTATAGTTGTCATCATGCAGCTGAAAAAAGGCTGCTATTTATTATTATAATTTAGAAAATAGATTTTATTTCTGAAATCTTGTATTTTTAATTTGGGTACACTTTAAGCAGGCAGGTTTCCCCACCTAAAAATAAGGCAGCAGGTTACCCCAAAACACAGAATTCAGCAGTCTGTGCACCAAACATCACAATTAGCAGCATGTCTACTCAAAGTTGGGTGCACTATCACATTGCTCTGCAATGCAGGTGGCCATGTCTTTTACCCCTACGGCCAGCGAGAGGTGAGAAGGGTCTAACCTGTGCCCTGTGCTGCTCACCATAACCATGAAAATCCAGGCACTGTGCTTATTGATTCGGGGCGTATGGCATGAATCTATGCCAAGCCTCTCTAATGACAAGCCTAGTCCCTGGCTGCTGCAGGAAAATAAACCTGATAATCTGCCCTTGAAAATGGTTTGGAAACAAATCTAATGTAAAGTGAGGGGATGTTCATCAGAAGATGGTAAAATTGAGGTGTGCAGATAGCGTACAACGATTTTAGCAGAAGTCATCATGAAGTAGCTTGGTGCAAATACAGCACAACTGTCCTATTTCTTTCTTTTCCACTTTTTTTAAAGTTGTTCAGTCCAGTTTGGTGGATAAAGTTAGACCAGATGCTTGCTAATGAGCAGCGCCGCTATTCATCCTTTGCCCCATCCTTCTCCTGAGACCCACCGGCTGCATGTACCCGCCGGGCTCGATGCAACTTCCCTTAATTAGCAGAGAGGTTTTCTTGTGCTTTGATACAGTGCAGCTGCCATGTTGGAGGTGATAGCGGTGGCACTTAGGCTGTAGCTGTGTGTACATGCAGGCTTGTTTTCCGTAGGCCTGAGGAGGCACTCATCACCTCCAAGCTAGGGGACGGAGACGCTGCCCATCTGTTTTTCATAAAGTTTTATTTAGCAGTAAAGACCGTGAGTGCTGATTCCTGGTCACATTCCACACATGTAGCTGCACTCAAAACAACAACCTGGGATTAAAGAGGCCAGCAAGAAACAAAACCTTACCTGGATCAGACTGTCTCCTTCCTTGCTTAGCTTTGCTGGTGGTAGTGCCTATTGCAGATCAGTCAGTGATGTTAAGTGTTGATACTTAAAGAGGAACTGTCGCAAAAATCTTAAAATTTAAAACACATAGAAATAAGAAGTACGTTTCTTCCAGAGTAAAATGAGCCATAAAATACTTTTCTCCTATGTAGCTGTCAATTACAGTCGGTAGTAGAAATCGGACATTGCCGACAGATTTTGGACAAATCCATCTCTTCATGGGGGATTCTCAGCGTGGCCTTTATTCTTTAAAAATACATTCCCTGAAAATGATTAACACAAAGATGCTGACCAGCCTCCCTGCTCGCTGCACACTATTTTGGCAGTTGGACAGAGCAACTGCCATTCACTAAGTGCTTTTAAAAATAAAGAAAACCCTGAGAACCCCCCTATGAGAAGATGGGCTAGTCAAAAACTACAAGGTCTTTTTTAAAAACCTTTTTTCCCTTTTGTCCCCACTCTCCTCCTTAACACAACCTACAAATTTGGTGCTTCTAGCACATACTGTACGGGGGCTTTGCTCTTAAAGAGAATCTGTATTGTTAAAATCGCACAAAAGTAAACATACCAGTGCGTTAGGGGACATCTCCTATTACCCTCTGTCACATTTTCGCCGCTCCTCGCCGCATTAAAAGTGGTTAAAAACAGTTTTAAAAAGTTTGTTTATAAACAAACAAAATGGCCACCAAAACAGGAAGTAGGTTGATGTACAGTATGTCCACACATAGAAAATACATTCATACACAAGCAGGCTGTATACACCCTTCCTTTTGAATCTCAAGAGATCATTTGTGTGTTTCTTTCCCCCTGCAGCTATCTTCCACTGAAGTGTCAGGCTGTTTCTTACTGCAGAGTGCAGACAGCTCTGCCCATATGTAATTCATCAGTATGTGAAAGCCCAGCCAGCTCAGAGGAGGATTTATCCAGCTTGTAAAAGATAAGAGAGAAGAGAGAAGCTGCCCTAATCTAAATAATACACAGGCAGTGTGCAGAAAGGGACCTGGAGGGGGGAGATGCATCACAGAACCACAACACTGAAGAACTTGGCAGCCTTCCAAACACAGGCTGACAAGTCTGACAAGAGAGAGATAAGTTGATTTATTACAGAGATAGTCATAGTAGAACGTGCTGCAGTAAGCCAGAACACATTAAAATAGATTTTGGAACTTGTAGGATGATAAAAAACAGGATGCAATTTTTGTTACAGCGTCTCTTTAACTGCTTAACCTCCCTAGCGGTAATCCCAAGTGTAGCTTGGGATAAGAATAACATGCTAAGAGCAGTAAGCCCAAGCTATACTCGGGCTAGCTGAAAAAAAAAAAACAGCTCCTGCAGCTTACCTGGGTCCCGTGCGAGTGCTGCTTACCCTTCCCAGTTAAGTCTAGCCACTAGATGGGTGCTGAAGGCTTACAATTCACACACAGTCCTCCTCTCTGCACTTTGCTTCTCACACAGCCCTCCTCTCTCTTCACACTGCTTCTCACACAGCCCTACTTTCTCTGCACTCTGCTTCTCACACAGCCCTTCTCTCTCTGCACTCTGCTTGCTTCTCACACAGCCCTTCTCTCTATATATACTCTGCTTCTCACACAGCCCTCCTCTCTCTCTGCACTCTGCTTCTCACACAGCCCTTCTCTCTCTGCACTCTGCTTCTCACACGGCCCTCCTCTGCACTCTACTTCTCACACAGCCCTCCTTTGTGCACTCTGCTTCACACACAGCTCTCCTCTGTGCACTCTGCTTCTCACACAGCCCTCCTCTCTGCACTCTGCTTCTCACACAGCCCTCCTCACTGCACTCTGCTTCTCACACAGCCCTCCTCTCTGCACTCTGCTTCTCACACAGAACTCCTCTCTGCACCCTGCTTCTCACACAGCCCTCCTCTCTGCGCTCTGCATCACACACAGCCCTCCTCTCTGCACTCTGCTTCTCACACAGCCCTCCTCTCTGCTTCTCACACAGAACTCCTCTCTGCACCCTGCTTCTCACCGCCCTTCTCTCTCTGCACTCTGCTACCTGAATGGAATGATTTCCCTTTAGTGATGTCGCACAGCAATTACAGATGTGCATCAATTATTTACATTATAAATTATCTACTTGCAATGTTGTAAAGCAGTAACACAAAGGCGCCAAGTAGAGTAAAATCGATTAAAAACTGTTTAAAAGAGGGAAGTTGGTGGACTCACCTCCCTTGTAGAAAGAAAGAGACCGGACAATGGGACGTTACTCACAATATAAAGGAAATTTTTATTAAAAGCTCCAAAGTTGCAACGCGTTTTATGGGTCACAATCCCGCTTCATCAGGCAAAAATTTTGGACGGTACAAAATCGGGTCAATGGCCAGGCTGAGCGCCTCAGAGGCCCATTGTCCGGTCTTTCTTTCTACGAGGGAGGTGAGTAGACCAACTTCCCCCTTTTAAACAGTTTTACAGCCATGTGATCGAATTATTAAATTATGGGGGGAAAAACTAAGCCTCTGGATGCTGTAGACTCTTCTCACGTCCTCCTTAGCTAGCCTCAGGAGTCCCCCATGGTTAATTTATGAGATCGAATGGCTGCCAAAGGTTAAGCTAGCACTAGGCTAGCTAGTATAGGAGGCCAGCACCCCCCGAACCAGCCACTATATACATTACCCAGCCTCTATCCAGCGATCGCCGCAGCCTCCCCGCAAAGCTCCGGCCTTCTCTATGGGGAGGATTGTGAGTGCGCATGATGTCATGATGTCATGTACTATCCCCACATAGAGAAGACCAGAGCTGTGAGGGGAGGCTGCAGCGATCGCTGGAACCAGACTGGGTACTGTACATAGCGGCTGGATTGGGGGCAATCGGGGGGTGCTGGCCACCTATACCAGCTAGCCTAGTGCTAGCTAAACCTTTGGCAGCCATTCATTCTCTTAGATTAACCATGGGGGACTCTGAGGCTGCAAAATAGTCATGAATATAAAAAAGTTCAATTAAACAAGTGATACAACAATATTAATAATACAGAGACAGGAGACTAGGGGATTGGCTGAGGAGGTGGTCTTGAGTTCAGGTTCAGGAGGTCAGCTTGGGGAAAGAAGGCCTTCTTGTGCATGGAAGTTTTGGTGGGGATATGTACCAGCAGCCTGATGGGAGGAGGTTGAGGAAGAGATTGTCGGGTGAAAGGGGTCATTCGTTATGTTGTTGGCCCTTGTCCTGGAGGAGGTCCAGTGGTGGTGGTGGGGGGGGGGGGTTCCGATGACGTTCTCCGCTGTGCTGACGGCCCTCTGTAGTTTGTACCTGTCACTGACAGAAGTGTCTGCGTTCCAAATAATAATGGAGAAGCAGTGAATTGATTTAATGGTAGTGCAGTAGAAGCTGGTCAGCAGCTCCTGTGGCATTCCAATTTTTAAAATTTGACGTAGGAAAAACAGCCTTTGCTGAGCTTATTTCTGGGGTTATTACGTCTTATGTCCACGGCGGCCTGCAGTGCGAATAGTAACTAAAGGATACCAGAGCCGAAAAAATGTAAGATGCAGTGCTTGGGGGGTTAAAACTCGATACTTACTATGCCTCTCGTTCCCTGCAGTCAGCCGCCGGTCTTCTCCTATACGTCCCGGTGTCCTGACGCCTTGGCTGACCTTTAACAGTCTTTGCTTCTGATAAGTGAGCGCGTCTCCACTTAGCATCTGGCGCTTGCTTTTCAATGGAGCGCAGACGCTAGGACGGAGGAGACGGGGGAGTGTGCGTACTTCTGCCCATAATTATACGCTGGGCAGAAATGAAGACTGTCCGGGTTAAAGGTCAGCCAAGTCGCCAGGACACCGGGACATATAGAAGTCCGGCAGCTAACTGCGGGGAACAAGAGGCGTGGTAAGTATCAACTAAGCACTGCATCTTACATTTTTATCAGAGCCTTTCGGCTCTGTTATCCTTTAAGGCCTCCGGGAGTTTTGCAGTAGCAGGTTGAGCCAATTTTTGGCTTCACCTTGAGCCCAAATTTCCTGGTTCCTTACTTACATGGACAACATTTTTAATTCCTGATGGCAGCCCTGCCGCCCACCTGTCTTACAGGCGAGTTATTGTTGCCAACAGCCAGAAAATCATGCTCTAATTTTCTCCTAGCTAAGTCAACCAGGCTAGACACTGTCAGCTTAGTTTGGTTTATTTACAAAATAGAGCTTTAGTACCAGTAAAATATCAAAAAAGCCTCAAATATCAGTTCAGTGTTCTCCCCAGGCTATTTTAGCCGGGTGCTCCACCCGGCTAGTTTTGGTGACCACCCGGCTGTCATCGGCTCTCCTCTTCCTATGCTGTAAGCAGAGTTGCTTACAGAAGCACTGGCCCTGCATTCTCATCTCACCCCACCCGGCTACTTTTTCATGCCACCCGGCTACTATTTCATGCCACCCGGCTGGAAAAAATTTCTGGGGAGAACTCTGCAGTTTATCTGTCTGCTAAATACACTTAAAAATAGCTTCGTAGTTCCCCCTTTAACGGTAAAATGACACTTTGAACTACTTGCAATAAGCAGCTAAGCAGCTCAGAATTCTGATAGGTGATCTTTCAGGTGAATTTGGAGAGGTGCACTGGAGACCTGCAGAATAAAGAGTCTACCGCGTAGTATCAGAAATGCTTTGACAGAGGAACATCCAAAAACCAAGGTAGAAAATGAAGAAAATTCAGCTTTGGAGCAGCCTGCGGGCTGCAGGTTTGAGCACATATATTGCTTGTGTTCTGTCATATTGTAATACCCTGGAATCTCCAGAGCCAAAGCTCTCTCTCTCTGTGTTCTTTTATTATCGCCCATGGTGCAAATAGACCCCGGGCTTTATTCCATTTCTATTGATCACGCTACACTCCAAATCGTGGAGGATCTTTTATTTTCTTGCGTTAATCTATATATATATTATTTATTTCTCGAGGCTGATGCTTCAACGGAAATCTACTGAGGTTAGAGTGGTTACAGCAGAGGCACGATCGGCTATTTAAAGCGAAACTGTGGCCTAAACTTGGAATGAGGGAGCCATTTTGCCGTACAGGAGTGCACATGCTGCAGAGGGCAATATATCAGTTTTACGGGAACCGATAACATTACTGGGGCTTTGCGGCTAATGTGAAGGGTCACATTGAACAATATGTACTGTGGGGGGTTTATTTTTTATTTTTTTACGGGGTAGAAGCAGATAAAATATATAATTTCCAACAGTTCTATCCGTTGGGGGCTGCTCAGGTTAGACAGCAACAAAAAATGTAGGTGACGGCAGTTGGAGAGCATGGGGCGGATTTAGGGCTCATTCACACTGAGTGAGTTGCAGTGAGTTTTGACTCACTGCACATAGGCCTCGATTCATAAAGCATTTCCGCATGAGGAAATGCTGAAAACGGCTCACTTTACCGACCACACAGCCAAATCTGTATTCATAAAGGCTTTTTCCGCATGAAAAGCCGACATTCACAAGCAGAGTGATAAATCACCGCCTTGCGCGGTGATTATCACAGCAAAAGTAACAAGTAGTCAATTCATAAAAATTAGAGGTAGCGGTATGCGGACGGGTATTACCGCTACCTCTGATGTGGCGAGAAGCGTGCGGAATACAGTGCAGTGAATGGGACAGACCTCCCAAGCAGCTGCAGAGAGAACACCGCACGGAGGGATTCCGCCTGCTTCTCCTGTTTCCGCATGCGTAGCACAGCCTAACGCCTGCCTACAGCGGAGTATCTCCGCACGCCTGTCACAACTAGCAACATTTGTATGAATTACCACCCTGAAGGCGGAAATACCGACAGCGGTGTTTCCCCGCTCGACTTTCCCCGCTCGCAGGCACTTTTATGAATCGAGGCCATAGTGTGCATTTTGCAAGGGAACATGAAGGTTGCTGTGCTGTGCATTTCAATTCGCCTAGCGTGAAACTCAAGGAAATGCACAGAAAATCGCAAACCCATTAACCACTTAAACACCCCACTAGAGAACAGGCGATTTTTTTTACAATTCCGCACTTCACAACTTTAACAGTATATCGCTCGGTCAGCACCCAAATGAATTTTACCTCCTTTTCTTCTCACCAATAGAGCCTTCTTTTGGTGGTCACTGATTGCTGCTGCAATTTCTTTTTTTTTTTTTTTTTTTTTTTATTATATTTTTTTTTAAAAAACTATTTCTTTTATCCTCCCTCCCCCTCCCCCCCCCCCCAAATTAGCTATAGACTACATTACATACACTACTCGTTACTTTCACAGGCATATGCCTGTGATAGGGATCAGATTATGAGCCGCTCTGAGGGACATTTAAGTGACAGGGCAGCTTTTTGTTCAGCGCTGCACTAGATCGCAGAGCTGTATGCATTTTTTCTACCATATTAAGTGTAAATAACAGCCTGCCAGCTCAGATCACAGGCTGGCACGCTGATCTCTGTGCACCGCTGTGTTTATTGCAGGGAATGCGTGCTCAAGGTAGCGCTTGATCCCTGCAAATCTCGCTCCTCGCAAGATGATGCCGTATGGCGTGACTGAGGAACGAGAGAGCCACTCTGCAGCTGCCAACCTGCGCTAGGCGGTTGCAGAGATGTTAAGAGCTTGTTAATAATACAAGAGCTTTTCTAAGCACTTTGTGATTTTAAAAGCTCTTGCTCATGTAATTCTATGGGCTTGATTCACAAAAGCGTGCTAACACGGCCGTTTTCGCACGAATTTTTGCATTGCGCGCAATTGCGATTTTTTGCGCAAAACGATAACGGTTTTCACGCGCAACCGCTAAAATTAACGATATTGATTTGCGTGATAATTCACGATCACGCACAATGCGAAAATTTGCGCGAAAACGACCATGCTAACAGTTAGCACTCTTTTGTGAATCAAGCCCTATGTGTGTGTTCTCACTAGAGGGAAGTGATTTTGTAAAGATCCCCTATAGGATTGCATTAGCCAGAGCATTTCAGATCACTAGCACTTAAAAAGCTTTTTCAGTGTGAACAAGCCCTCACACCCATTTATGAGTTTTTATTCATGCATTTTAACTCACTGACTAGTAGAGATGGCCCGATCGGTTCGCCGGCGAACTTCTGGTGATTCACGATCACGAAGTTCAGTTCGCCCCAATAATGTACCCTAGCTCTCTGCCTGCATCTCTGGTACCCTGACTCTCTGCCTGCATCTCTGGTACCCTGACTCTCTGCCTGCATCTCTGGTACCCTGACTCTCTGCCTGCATCTCTGGTACCCTGACTCTCTGCCTGCATCTCTGGTACCCTGACTCTCTGCCTGCATCTCTGGTACTCTGGCTCTCTGCCTGCCTCTCTGGCACCCTGACTCTCTGCCTGCCTCTCTGGCACCCTGACTCTCTGCCTAGCTGCCTCTCTGGTCCCCTTACTCTCTGCCTGCCTCTCTGGCACCCTGACTCTCTGCCTAGCTGCCTCTCTGGTACCCTGACTCTCTGCCTGCATCTCTGGTACCCTGACTCTCTGCCTGCATCTCTGATACCCTGACTCTCTGCCTGCATCTCTGGCACCCTGACTCTCTGCCTGCATCTCTGATACCCTGACTCTCTGCCTGCATCTCTGATACCCTGCCTCTCTGCCTGCATCTCTGGTACCCTGACTCTCTGCCTGCATCTCTGGCACCCTGACTCTCTGCCTGCATCTCTGATACCCTGACTCTCTGCCTGCATCTCTGATACCCTGACTCTCTGCCTGCATCTCTGATACCCTGACTCTCTGCCTGCATCTCTGATACCCTGCCTCTCTGCCTGCATCTCTGGTACCCTGACTCTCTGCCTAGCTGCCTTTTTGGTACCCTGAGGGCCCTTTCACACTGTGGCGCTGCTGCAAATTGCAGCACTGCTACCACAGCCTAATGTAGCTCTGGGGAAGTTCTTACTTCCCACATTGCTGTATGCTGCGCTGGAAGTTCCGGGGGCAGCACGGTGGCGTAGTGGTTAGCTCTCTCGCCTTGCAGCGCTGGGTCCCTGGTTCGAATCCCAGCCAGGGCACTATCTGCAAAAGAGTTTGTATGTTCTCTCCGTCTCTGTGTGGGTTTCCTCCGGGCACTCCGGTTTCCTCCCACATTCCAAAAACATATGGATACGTTAATTGGCTCCCACTAACAAAAATTGGCCCTAGACTACAGTACTTACACTACATAATATAGACATATGGCAATGGTAGGGATTAGATTGTGAGCTCCTTTGAGGGACAGAGGGACAGTTAGTGACGATATATATATATATACATTGTACAGCGCTGCGTAATATGTCGACGCTATATAAATACTAAATAATAATAATTTTACACTAGCGCAGAAGTACGTTACCGTGTGGGACCCGCTGCAAACTTGTCGTCCTGGAAGTCATGTTACTCTATGGTGACGCAGGGTTCTTTTAAAACATCGGCGTTGCGACATCGTGGCGCGCATGCGCAGAAGCATATTTTTACAATTCACTACCGCACACCCGAAGCAGGTAATGACCGCAAGCGCGTCACTTCCTGCTTGGCTGATGGCCAGACAGGGAACACTGTGTACTAACGCAGTGTTCCCTGAAGGCCTGTTTTTGGCAGTGCGATGCGGTTCGTTGGGGGTACACCACAAAGCTACTGCCAGTTTGCAGTGTGATGAAACCACCCTGACTCTCTGCCTAGCTGCCTCTCTGGCACCCTGACTCTCTGCCTAGCTGCCTCTCTGGCACCCTGACTCTCTGCCTAGCTGCCTCTCTGGCACCCTGACTCTCTGCCTAGCTGCCTCTCTGGCACCCTGACTCTCTGCCTAGCTGCCTCTCTAGGACCCTGACTCTCTGCCTAGCTGCTTCTCTGGTACCCTGACTCTCTGCCTAGCTGCTTCTCTGGCACCCTGACTCTCTGCCTAGCTGCCTCTCTGGCCCCCCTGACTCTCTGCCTAGCTGCCTCTCTGGCACGCTGACTCTCTGCCTAGCTTCCCCTCTGGCACTCTGACTCTCTGCCTAGCTTCCTCTCTTGCACCCTGACTCTCTGCCTAGCTGCCTCTCTGGTAGCCTGACTCTCTGCCTAGCTGCCTCTCTGCTACCCTGACTCTCTGGCACCCTGACTCTCTGCCTAGCTTCCTCTCTGGCACCCTGACTCTGTGCCTAGCTTCCTCTCTGGCACCCTGACTCTCTGCCTAGCTGCCTCTTTGTCTCCCTGACTCTCTGCCTAGCTGCCTCTCTGGTACCCTGACTCTCTGCCTAGCTGCCTCTCTGGCACCCTGACTCTCTGCCTAGCTGCCTCTCTGGCACCCTGACTCTCTGCCTAGGTGCTTGTTTGGCACCCTGACTCTTTCTAGCTTCCTCTCTGGCACCATGACTCTCTGCATAGCTGCCTCTCTGGCACCCTGACTCTCTGCCTACCTGCCTCTCTGGCACCCTGACTCTCTGCCTAGCTGCCTCTCTGGCACCCTGACTCTCTGCCTAGCTGCCTCTCTGGCACCCTGACTCTGCCTAGGTGCCTCTCTTGCACCCTGACTCTCTGCCTAGCTGCCTCTCTTGCACCCTGACTCTCTGCCTAGCTGCCTCTCTGGCACGCTGACCCTGCCTAGGTGCCTCTCTGGCCCCCTGCCTAGCTGCCTCTCTGGCACCCTGCCTCTCTGGCACCCTGACTCTCTGCCTCTCTGGCAACCTGGCACTCTGGCACCCTGACTCTCTGTCTAGCTTCCTCTCTGGCACCCTGACTCTCTGCCTAGCTGCCTCTCTGGTACCCTGATTCTCTGCCTAGCTGCCTCTCTGGCCCCCTGACTCTCTGCCTAGGTGCCTCTCTGGCCCCCTGCCTAGCTGCCTCTCTGGCACCCTGACTCTCTGCCTCTCTGGCACCCTGACTCTCTGCCTAGCTTCCTCTCTGGCACCCTGACTCTCTGCCTAGCTGCCTCTCTGGCACCCTGACTCTCTGCCTTTCTTCCTCTCTGGCACCCTGACTCTCTGCCTAGCTGCCTCTCTGGCACCCTGATTCTCTGCCTAGCTGCCTCTCTGGCCCCCTGACTCTCTGCCTAGCTGCCTCTCTGGCCCCCTGACTCTCTGCCTAGCTGCCTCTCTGGCCCCCTGACTCTCTGCCTAGCTGCCTCTCTGGCCCCCTGACTCTCTGCCTAGCTTCCTCTTTGGCACCCTTCCTCTCTGCCTAGTTGCCTCTCTGGCACCCTTATTCTCTGCCTAGTTGCCTCTCTGGCACCCTGCCTCTCTGGCACCCTGCCTCTCTGCCTAGCTTCCTCTTTGGCACCCTTCCTCTCTGCCTAGTTGCCTCTCTGGCCCCCTTATTCTCTGCCTAGTTGCCTCTCTGACACCCTGCCTCTCTGGCACCCTGCCTCTCTGTCTCTCTGCCTAGCTGCCTTTTTAGCACCCTGACTCTTCCTAGCTGCCTCCCTGACACCCTGACTCTCTGGCACCCTGTCTCTCTGCCTAGCTGCCTTTTTGGCACCCTGACTCTCTGCCCAGCTGCCTCTCTGGCACCCTGACTTTCTGCCTAGCTGCCTCTCTGGCACCCTGTCTGTGCCTAGCTGCCTCTCTGGCACCCTGTCTCTGCCTAGCTGCCTCTCTGGTACCCTGACTCTCTGCCTAGCTGCCTCTCTGGCACCCTGACTCTCTGCCTAGCTGCCTCTCTGGCACCCTGACTCTCTGCCTAGCTGCCTCTCTGGCACCCTGACTCTCTGCCTAGCTGCCTCTCTGGCACCCTGCCTCTCTGCATCTCTGGCACCCTGACTCTCTGCCTACCTGCATCTCTGGTACCCTGACTCTCTGGCATCCTGACTCTCTGCCTAGCTTCCTCTCTGGCACCCTGACTCTCTGGTACCCTAACTCTCTGCCTAGCTGCCCCTCTGGCACCCTAACTCTCTGCCTAGCTGCCTCTCTGGCACCCTGACTCTCTGCCTCTGTGGCACCCTGACTTTCTGCCTCTCTGGCACCCTGACTCGCTGCTTAGCTTCCTTTCTGGCACCCTGACTCTCTGTCTCTCTGGCACCCTGACTCGCTGCTTAGCTTCCTTTCTGGCACCCTGACTCTGTGGCACCCTGACTCTCTGCTTAGCTTCCTCTCTGGCACCCTGACCACCTGCCTAGCTTCCTCTCTGGCACCCTGCCTCTCTAGCACCCTGACGCTCTGCCTTGTTGCTGGCAAGGTAAGGGTTACACGCCCCGTCCAATCACACATAGAGCATGCTTCATCCTGGGCTCTCTTATGCCATCTACCTGGTGATGATAAACAGATTTATACAGATGCAAACGGATGACCTTAACTGCCATTATGTTAAGCAGGCAGACAATGGAAACAGTCTCCAGATGGCATTCACTAGGAAAGGTTAAGGATCATTTGAGAGCCCTACGGCCTCGCAGATTCTGCACAAATGCCATTAACGTACTGTCGGCTGGTTATGAAGAAGCAGTGCCGCAATCGGGAAAAACTATCCTGTCCCCCTGAGCATGAATGCTAGGCACCAAATCCAGAGCTGTCAGATGCAGAGAACATGTGCCGTGGCATAACGGTCCCTCTAATCATGCTCTCTGTATGGAGCCGACGTTAGCGGGGTCCACTTCATCTGCGTTGCTCAATGCTGGAGGAGCTCTCCCAGGTATTCCATGGAAGGGCTCAGACACTTGTAAACATCCTCTGAAGCAGATGACGTCTTTAAACCTCTGTGTGTGTGAATCAATAGCTGCATCTGAAGGGACACATTCAAATCCCGCAACATAGCTTGGCTGTAACACATGCTGACAAGTGGAGGATGACCCCCAGTTATCTCTGTGGCGAGAGGGGCCTTCATCTGTCTGACCTATAATACTCGAGTATAACAGACTGCGGTCACAATTGTTGGCTACCAGGGTTCAAGCTGCATCTTTTGTGATGCAGCTGTTGGGTGGCTGGACAGTGTACTGGTTAAAGAGACATTATGTAACATCAAAAAGTTCCCCTAGGGGGTACTCACCTCGGGAGGGTGAAGCCTCAGGGTCCCAATGAGGATTCCCACGCCGTCCTCTGTCCCACGGGGGTCTCGCTGCAGCCCTCCGAACAGCGGCCCGACAGATCCGACAGCTTGTTCAATATTTACCTTTCCAGGCTCCAGCAGGGGTGCTGTTGCGGCTTTCGGCTCCGAAGTAGATGGAAATACCCGATCTCAGTCGGGTCCGCTCTACTGCGCACGCGGCGGAGACTTGCGCCTGCGCAGTAGAGCAGACCCGATGGCGATCGGGTATTTCCGTCTACTTCGGAGCCGAGAGCCGCCACAGTGCCTGCGCAGGAGCTGGGAAGGTAAATATTTTCATCGCTGCTGTTTGGGGATCTTGCTGCAGCCCTCCGAGGGACAGAGGACGGCGTGGGAAGCCTCATTGGGACCCTGAGGCTTCCCCCTCCCGAGGTGAGTACCCCCCAGGGGAACTTTTTGATGTTACAGGTTTTCTTTAAAGGAAACCAGAGCTGAATTAATTAAAAGTTTTATACATACCTGGGGCTTTCTCCAGCCCCATCGGATCACTCCTAATCCTTCAGTCTTCTCCCTCTTCAGTACCAAGTCCCGTAACTTCAGCCAGTTACGGCAAGTCCGCGCAAGAGAAGTGCGTTATCTATGTATGCAGCCAGTGGAGTCACATCACCTGACCTGCATGCTCATTCTGGGTTGTTGACTTATAGTATTAGAGGTGGAGCACCAGCACAGAAATCAGGCAACTGGCATTGTTTATATGAGACTGAACGGCAGCCTCCGTATTTCTCCCGCTTAAAAAGGAGTTCCAGTGAAAATAATGTAATAAAAAAGTGCTTCATTTTTACAATAATTATGTATAAATGATTTAGTCAGTGTTTGCCCATTGTAAATTATTTCCTCTCCCTGATTTGCATTCTGACATTTATCATATGGTGTCATTTTTACTGCTGGCAGGTGATGAAAGTCCACTAGAGGGCGCTCCGGAGGCGTTCTTCCGATCGCCTCCGGCGGCCAGAAGTAACACGGAAGGCCGCAATAAGCGGCCTTCCGTGTTTCGCTTACCTCGTCGCCATGGCGACGAGCGGAGTGACGTCATGGACGTCAGCCGACGTCCTGACGTCAGCCGCCTCCGATCCAGCCCTTAGCGCTGGCCGGAACTGTTTGTTCCGGCTACGCTGGGCTCGGGCGGCTGGGGGGACCCTCTTTCGCCGCTGCACGCGGCGGATCGCCGCGCTGCAGCGGCGATCAGGCAGCACACGCGGCTGGCAAAGTGCCGGCTGCGTGTGCTGCTTTTTATTTCATTAAAATCGGCCCAGCAGGGCCTGAGCGGCAGCTTCCGGCGGTGTTGGACGAGCTGAGCTCTTCCAGACCGCTCAGGTGGTTAATTTGCAATGCATACAGAATCTGGACACAGGTGTATAGCTGCTCCTTTTGCAGGCATTCCTGATGCTTGCAGCAACTGATCTTCCCATTCCCCACGATTCAAACATTTTGTGGTTCCACCTGGATAAAAGCCAAAATTCTGGGAAGAACACTGTAGGGGAATGATAGCTGAGTGAGTTGTGCGCCCCCTCCTACACTGCGCCCTGAGGCTGAAGCATCTCTCGCCTCTGCCTCGGCCCTGCTCCTCACACATTTTTGACACAGATCAAATAACTGATGGGACTGAATAAGGAAAGGTGGGGTTCATAGAGTAGAACGCATTTCTCAGTCCATCCTAAACACTGGCATGGATATGGCCCTCCAGGACTGGAATTGGAGAGCCCTGACCTAAGGGGCATGTCTTGAACATGGGGCTTCGGTGTTGCTTGGGACAGGACATGGTGGAGTAAAGGTGTACCTGTTTCTGCTTTATACATGCTGGAGATATGATATGTGATATCATTCATAGGGTGCCTGTAATTACCCACAACATGCAGTGCCCCAGGAACAGAAGCACAGGGCGAACATTCTCACAAGTCCCGGCTATAAGTGCTATTGCCACAGCTGCAAACCCGGAGGAATTTTGTTCTTTGTCAGTTACAGAAAGTTCTGGGCGACAGCAGATTAAAATGTGAAAAATGTAATAACCTGAAATTAAAATAAGGCTTGACTTCAGGTTATATTTCTCTGAATAACTTGTTTTTTATATCCAGTTTTTTTTTTATACAGTTTTCGGACCGGACAGAGGTCCTTGGCATTAGTATTGTTTTTGGCTCCACTGGTTTAACTGACTAGGGAGAGCTGGGTTAGAAGTGGCCAATGACCATGTACAATACAGTAAAATTATCCAATTTTATAATTTGATAAAAACGATCGTTTGTACATAAAGAATTGAAAGCTTTTTTTTTATCCCGTGTTCAAGAAATCTGCAGAATTTCCCATTTATCTTCAACGAAAGATCGGGAGTGGTGGATTTTTCTGATCAATCAGAATGCTGTAGATTGTAATTTTCTTGATTTTTAGGCCCAAACTTTTTTTTTCAATCTTTTTTTAAAGATGTAAAAGTTTTATGGTGTGTGGCCACCTTAATACTAGGCGTCCATGCTTGTGACCATTTTTTAAATGCACTTGTAAAGACCTGAAGAAGCGGGCTGACACCCGTGAAACGTGTTTTCCTTTTAATCGTGCTGAATAAATAATTTAATCTTTTAACATTAACTCTATGGTTTGGGTTCTTCCATCTGGAGTGGTAAAGACCCCTCCCTCCACCATAATTTTTTTGTTTTTGCTTCATTACATTACCTATTTTTGGCCACCTCCATCCCCAAAACTATCAGATCTGCATATGGCCTTTTATTGTCCTCCTCTAGAATCACCTCCTCGCATTCACATACACAAGATTTCGCATGTGCTTCACCCCGCCTCTGTAATCCCCAACCTCTGAAATCTTTCAAGGTTCCCTCCTAAACTCACTTTATGCAACAAGCATACATTTTACCCTAGGTCTTTCCCCCTTTGACCTCTGGCGCAGTGGTACTCCTTACTAGATAACTCCTAGCTCCCAACTGTCAATCTTTTGGAGGGACAGTCCCTTTTGGGAGCCCTGTCTCTCTTTCCTCCTCATTTGTCCCTCTTTCAGGACTTTGTCCCTCTTTGTATGTAAATCTATATATTTCTCTACTAAAAAATGTGTTTGACTCTAAACTTTATTCCCTATGCTTTAACTACTATACGACCGTTCCACGCCAATGGGCGTAACCGCGGCGGCAGCCCCAGAACCGCCTAACCCCAATTGGCATCAAGTCCTGGGGCTGTAGTTTGCAGGAGATCGCATGCAGGCTGTGCGTGCATCTCCTGCTCGTCGGGCGGCGATCGCCGTATTTACACACAGTACAGCACTGCGATCAGCAGCAGCGCTGTACCGTGGACAGCCGTGTGACACGGCTGTCCCCCTGGGGCAGAAGAGAGCGATCGGCTTATTTAAAGAAAAAAAATAAGCACGAGGGGGGGGGGGGGGGGGGGATGGAGGAGATCAGACCCCACCAACAGAGAGTTCTGTTGGTGGGGAGAAAAGGGGGGGGGGGGGGGTAATCACTTGTGTGCTGTGCGGCCCTGCAGCTTGGCCTTAAAGCTGCGGTGGCCAATTTTGAAAAAAAATAGCCTGGTCTTTAGGGGGGTTTACCACTGTAGTCCTCAAGTGGTTAAATAGATCTATTGCTAATTTTAAAATGTTAATACGAATAGTGAAGCAGAATAGAAAGGACCAGTGTGGTTTGAATTATAAAACCACATATTTTTCTTATGAAATCTTTACAGTATGCGTGACCAGGGGGTGTGACGGGTTGTGGTAGGGGCATGGCTTAAGTGTCCCTCTTTCTCATCTCAGAAAGTTGGGAGGTATGGATAACTGGATAACTAGATAACCACACTGCCTCTAGGTATACATATTATATGCTGCACCCCCCCCCCCCATTCCTTTAGAATGTAATCTCGCATGGGCACTGCTCTCTCACCCTTATGTGTCTTAAAATCTGTTACACATTTTATTAACCATATTACTTACGTCACTGTGATTACCAATTCTGTATTTTGTACCAATTCTGTATTTTGTATATTTGGTGTTCTCTCACCATTGTCTGTATTATGTACCCCATGTTTGTTTCTTACTTTGTACAGCGCCACGGAATATGTTGGCACTGTATAAATCAATAATACGAATTAAATAGCAGCGGCTTAACTACATTGCCCCTCTTCCCCTTCCCCCCCCCCTGCCCCCCAATCTCCATCACAAGGGAGGGGGTGCGAGCCGGGAGCTCATGGGGGTGGGCAGCCCTGTACATAATGCAGAGCAGGAGGAGAGTGTTTATGCATTACCTACTCCCGGCAGTGATACAGGTCCTTTTCACTTCCCAAGTGCCGTGTAGCCAGCCATGTCATGTGACGAACAGAAGCTGCATGGTGACTGGCTAGCTGCACGGCACTCGTAAACTGAAGAGGACCTGTATCACTGCTGGGAGCAGGTAATGTATAAGACTCTGCTGCCCCCACATGCACTCTCCCGCTTTTGGGCCCCATCAGCTCCATACACCCTGCTATGGCGGGCATCGCATGGGCTATTGTTACTCCGCCGATAAGTAGAAAGAGTATTAAACTTACTGAAGCATCCCTTCAGCGTATCCGTGCACAGCTGTGCCCGATCGTCCAATGCGTATCGCGGGGAAAACCTGATTCACCAGAGGCCTTCTATAAGAGACCTATCAGAGGCCTTTATCATTTGTGGATTGTGTATGAGTGTGATACTATGTGTATAATCTGTAATAACGCTATAGCCAGGATCCAGTAGCTACCCGGCCTGCAACCTTCCAGCCATACTCTGGTCAGTGACAGAATACAGAGATCCTATGAGTGAGTCATGCGGCCCTCTCCATTGTTATATGATGCATCACACAGTCATATGTTGCAATTGTGTTGGTATTTTAGATGCTTGTAAATACTCGCGCAAATCAAGTTTTCCTGATGTTCGGCTGTAGGGCAGGGCGTGTTTTTTCTTTCTGCAGTGCCTGAGGAGAATGGGATGCAATTACATCCAAGAGGGCGTAGCGTGCAAGAATATGCCAGATCTGAATGGTTCCAGGCAGTTTGCCTTAACTAGTTTGGGCTAAACATTCCAGCTCAGGAAAACAACAGGGAAGGACTGAGAGAGCGGCTTGAAGAAATTCTGCTTTGTGTTACAGCACGACGTGCAGCCATTGTGTCGGGCTTCAGGATGTCATCACTTCATTCTGAGGCGGCAGCATCGCAATCTTTATAGATTACAGGAAAGGCGGCTGTCCTTCAGGGAGAATTCCCAGCTCAGAAAATGGCTGAAGTATCTGAGGCCTCTATCAGAGGGGAGGCTGAACTGTGCGTCTGTCGGGCAGTGCCGCGTCCTGTCTGCCGCCCACGAGCGCCGTTCAGGAGCAGTTAAAATGCAGGCGAATGGTCGTTTTCGTAACGCCATGTGTGTCAGCGCTTGCAGCCGCAGCATGAGTATGGTTGTGGCCGCGCTTAAATGTGACTTTTCCGTTTGGTTGGTTTGAATTCCAGCCAGGTCCCAATCTGCATGGAACTTGTATTTTCTCCCTCGGTCTGCGTGGGTTTCCTCCGGGCACTCCAGTTTCCTCTCACATATCAAAAACATACAATTACATCTATTCATTTTTCCCTAGAGTACGATCCATATACCTGATGTATACAGGGACGAATTTCTGGAAAAGGTCTCAAAGGCCATGGCCTTGGGTGCTGAAAAAGCAGAAAGGTGGCAAGGCTTGGGTAGACATAAGAGACTACATGTCAAAGTAAATCATCTCTTCTGGTCCGAAGCCGCCATAATTTGCTGCACACACAACCTGAATTCCAGAGCATCCCTGCATCTTCCCTACTTCCTGGTGTGTAATGAGACTATCTGATGATCCAGGGAAATGCAAGCTTCAGTTTAGTGCCTGGGTCATGGAGAGAAGACTTTCTGATCTGGTAATCTGGTTTCCTGCACAGTGTACATTCACAGAAATATCTGCTCAACTTTAAAACTCGAGCAGTCAGACAGTATAGCTGGTCAGACTCTGTTACTGAATGTAGCCTTCTGCGGTTGGTGGCAGCGGGCCTTGTGCGCTGGAAAGTACAAATCCAGCCCTGGATACATACATAGACATATATATGACTATGGTAGGAATTAGATTGTGAGCTCCTCTGAGGGACAGTTAAGTGACAAGACAATATAGTCTGTACAGCGCTGCAGAAGATTTATACTAAATAATAATAATAATAATAATAATGAACAGGCATAATATTAATGAGCACACAGTGGTCAGGTGTCCAGCTTACTTGCCGTGCTATACCAGCGTTCCCGTCAGTCTGTATGGAGTTTGTGTTTCACCTTGTGCTCAGACGTTCACCCAGACGCATGCTAGTAGCGGGGCCGGTGCTAGACTTTTTGCTGCCTGAGGTTTACTTGTGAGGATCCCCCCACCCTCCACCCGATTTGGAATGATCGCACAGCAATGTTCTCACATGACATGCTGCAGCTCAACATGCTGACTGTCTGTGACAAACAACCTGCTCACCCTCAGCCACTCCATTCCTCCTAAGTTAGGCTACCTCCTCCCTTCTGCTGTGCAAGTCAAATGAAACACTGCTGCTCTCCTGCCTCCCCCCTCCTCACTCTCTGTCAGACTCCTCACACAGCACAACAAGCTGCTTTTCCTCAATGATGACCTCTTCACCTCGCTCCCCTCTCGCTTCTCCTCCTACTCTGACTGCATGCTGTTAGTGTAAACACAGTAAAAACATGCTGCCCCTGTAATCTCTGCGCCTGATGCAAATGTTTCACCTTGCTTTATGAGAGAACCGGCCCTGGCTAGTAGCATAATTGGCTTCCTTTCAAACTATCCCTAGACTGTGAGCGAAACATTAGACTTTCAGCAATGTGCTCTGTAAAATGCTGTGGATATTGTGTCACCTCTGTGTAAAAATAACTGGATCACGTCATTATGTCGATTAAAACAAATCCCTTCCTTGCCATGAAAATCGTGATGCTTTGTTCGGTGTGCCTAGGCAAAAGGAAAAGACCTATGTAAACAGGGGCATAACTAGGAGCCACCTGGCCCCCCTGCAGAGATTCTGATGGGCCCGCTCAGGGCCATTTTGGGGGGCTGGAGGAGTCGCAGCATGAGGGGAAAGCCATGGCCGCCACACATCAGACACTAGAGCTAGGAGCATCTGCGGTGGAACACAAGGAAGGTATGCATATATGCCGCTGCCCGCCGCCTGCACACACACTTATTGAAGCTGGAGGGGAGAGCCCGAGGTGAGTGTGGCCATGACTTTCCCCTCATACTGCGACCCCCTCCAGCCCTCTAAAATGGCCCTCCATAACCCCCCCTCCCCCCCGCAGGTGCAGGGGCTGCGGCCTTTATTGTTACGCCCCTGTAAGTAAAGCATGGCAGGGACAGGATCAAGGTTAGAACGGAGCAATAATTCATGATGAGGCTACAAAGGCAGAGTTCAATGACGTCTCCATATTTCACAACATTAGAAAATGGCTAAAATGTTTTTCAATCATATATTAAAAATAAAAAGACTAGTTATAAATATCAACAGAAAAACAGAAAACTTTGCTTAACCCCTTCAGTACCTGTGGTCTCTGGCCCCTTAAGGATCAGAGACTGCTGGCACTAAAAAACAGCTTTTTCCGACAAATCACTGTTCTGAAATGCCACTACCGCCATCCGCGCCGCACACCCGTCACCTCAGGCCACCCACTCCGCCATTTCTATGACGACAGAGCTCTGTGAGCCGGTCAGGAGCCGCATTCATTGGCTTCTGACCGTGTGATCAATGTAAGCCAATAGGATTCGCTCACATTTATGACAGGGTCAGGAGCCAGTGAAATCGGCTCCTGACTGGCTCACGGGGCTCTGTCGTCATAGAGATGGCAGGGCGAGTGAGCTGCGGAGGGCAGAGAGTGTCGAGATCGCGTAGCGGCAGTGAGGTGAAAGCAACGCCCTGGCAGGAATAACAACCTCCAAAAAGGGTGTAGATTTCAATCACCGCTGTCCAGAAGCGGTTAAACAAAACAGTACCAACTCAAAGAAGCCCAGACGGGACTGATTCAGTATAATGACCCAATTGGGTTAATAGAGTAAATCACTGTACTAGTAATGATCACAATCCATCTTATGAGTAGTCAAAAATATCAACAATTTATTAAGGGACGTGTCCCATAAAAACAATGCAATTAAATCTCCCTATAAGCTGTAGATAAACAGCACATCTCTGAAAAATGTGCTGCATAATATCAACATTTTTGTCAAAGTAACAATAGGTAATAAATCCCTCTACCTTTAATTTGCAAAGTAAACAAAACAGATCACTGACGCAAAAAGCATTAAACAATGTAAATGATACTTAAAGAGAATCTGTATTGTTAAAATCGCACAAAAGTAAACATACCAGTGTGTTAGGGGACATCTCCTATTACCCTCTGTCACAATTTCGCCGCTCCTCGCCGCATTAAAAGTGGTTAAAAACAGTTTTAAAAAGTTTGTTTATAAACAAACAAAATGGCCACCAAAACAGGAAGTAGGTTGATGTACAGTATGTCCACACATAGAAAATACATCCATACACAAGCAGGCTGTATACAGCCTTCCTTTTGAATCTCAAGAGATCATTTGTGTGTTTCTTTCCCCCTGCAGCTATCTTCCACTGAAGTGTCAGGCTGTTTCTTCCTGCAGCGTGCAGACAGCTCTGCCTGTATGTAATTCCTTAGTATGTGAAAGCCCAGCCAGCTCAGAGGAGGATTTATCCAGCTTGTAAAAGATAATAGAGCAGAGAGAAGCTGCACTAATCTAAATAATACACAGGCAGTGTGCAGAGAGGGGCCTGGAGGGGGGAGATGCATCACAGAACCACAACACTGAAGAACTTGGCAGCCTTCCAGACACAGGCTGACAAGTCTGACAAGAGAGAAATAAGTTGATTTATTACAGAGATGGTGATAGTAGAACGTGCTGCAGTAAGCCTAAACACATTAGAATAGCTTTTGGAACTTGTAGGATGATAAAAAACAGGATGCAATTTTTGTTACGGAGTCTCTTTAAAGAGGAACTGTAGTGAAAGTAATGTACTGAATGAAATTGCTTATTTTTTTACAATATTCATTTATTCATTATTTGGTCAGTGTTTGACCATTGTAAGACCTCTCCCTGATTTACATTCTGAATGTATCACAGGTGGCTACATCTTTACTGCTGGCAGGTTATCTCTGCTGAATATTTGTTTACTGAGAGTTCCAAAGCCAGTGAAAATAAAACCAGGTTTCCCAGAATGCTCTAGGAGGAGGATACCGCATAGCTAAACAGCCTAGGTTGTGACATCACTGGGGGCGGGACTACATACCAATATACAGCAATATATAGATTTAGGAAGTGCTGAATTTCAGCCTGCAGGGTCATACTGAAAGCTGTACATTCTCATTTCTGGGTCTGCAGATACTTTATGTACAGGAATCCATACAGCATTACAGCATTACAGCATGACCTTCATTGCCTGGGTCCAGTGCTCCTACCAGTGGTGGAAAGGTAGATGTAGTCTGTGTATGTGTGTCTGTGTGTGCCTGTGATGCGCATGTCAGTGTGTGCCTGTGATGCGCATGTCAGTGTGTGCCTGTGATGCGCATGTCAGTGTGTGCCTGTGATGCGCATGTCAGTGTGTGCCTGTGATGCGCATGTCTGTGTGTGCCTGTGATACGCGTCTGTGTGTGCCTGTGATACGCATGTCTGTGTGTGCCTGTGATACGCATGTCTGTGTGTGCCTGTGATACGCATGTCTGTGTGTGCCTGTGATGCGCATGTCTGTGTGTGCCTGTGATGCGCATGTCTGTGTGTGCCTGTGATGCGCATGTCTGTGTGTGCCTGTGATACGCATGCCTGTGTGTGCCTGTGATACGCGTCTGTGTGTGCCTGTGATACGCATGTCTGTGTGTGCCTGTGATACGCGTCTGTGTGTGCCTGTGATACGCATGTCTGTGGGTGCCTGTGATGCGCATGCCTATGTGTGCCTGTGATGCGCATGCCTGTGTGTGCCTGTGATGCGCATGCCTGTGTGTGCCTGTGATGCGCATGCCTGTGTGTGCCTGTGATGCGCATGCCTGTGTGTGCCTGTGATGCGCATGCCTGTGTGTGCCTGTGATGCGCATGCCTGTGTGTGCCTGTGATGCGCATGCCTGTGTGTGCCTGTGAAGCGCATGCCTGTGTGTGCCTGTGATATGCATGTCTGTGTGTGCCTGTGATATGCATGTCTGTGTGTGCTCTGGAAGATTTGCCTGATAGTGTGTAGTACTTTAGGTCCCATTCCTTTCAATAAGAGTAAAAGGCAAGAAACCGGGATCCCCAAACCTCACATTTGTCACTCCATAAAGGATGTACATTGATCGAGTAGCTCACAGTGACAGTCAACTCCTTTGTAGCAGCCATACCAATGCATTCACGTTTTCCTCCTTAGCCTCACTGACTGATTAGGATGGATGTGAGATATCTTGAGGTTTTTTTTCCCACTTAATCTTTACACCTTTAAATATACCACATATCAACATTCAGTGAATACATTAAAATAAACCTATAGGTCTTGTTCACACTGGCTGTGAATGCAGCCATGCATTAAGTGCAAATGGCGCTCCCTGCTGGGTAAGACAGCACAGCGGGGGAGTCAGACCTAATCTAGCTGCATGAAGGGCACAAGTTGTAGTAAGTGAGATTCATTCTGCACCCTCTGTAATTCAGGAGAGGAAGCTGAGCCAATCAGCTCATTCCAGTCCTCAGCACCTGCCAAGGGAGGAAACTGAGAGTTCCAAAGCCAGTGAAAATAAAACCAGGTTTCCCAGAATGCTCTAGGAGGAGGATACCGCATAGCTAAACAGCCTAGGTTGTGACATCACTGGGGGCGGGACTACATACCAATATACAGCAATATATAGATTTAGGAAGTGCTGAATTTCAGCCTGCAGGGTCATACTGAAAGCTGTACATTCTCATTTCTGGGTCTGCAGATACTTTATGTACAGGAATCCATACAGCATTACAGCATTACAGCATGACCTTCATTGCCTGGGTCCAGTGCTCCTACCAGTGGTGGAAAGGTAGATGTAGTCTGTGTCTGTGTGTCTGTGTGTGCCTGTGATGCGCATGCCTGTGTGTGCCTGTGATGCGCATGTCAGTGTGTGCCTGTGATGCGCATGTCTGTGTGTGCCTGTGATGCGCATGCCTGTGTGTGCCTGTGATGCGCATGTCAGTGTGTGCCTGTGATACGCATGTCTGTGTGTGCCTGTGATGCGCATGCCTGTGTGTGCCTGTGATGCGCATGCCTGTGTGTGCCTGTGATGCGCATGTCAGTGTGTGCCTGTGATGCGCATGTCAGTGTGTGCCTGTGATGCGCATGTCAGTGTGTGCCTGTGATACGCGTCTGTGTGTGCCTGTGATACGCATGTCTGTGTGTGCCTGTGATACGCATGTCTGTGTGTGCCTGTGATACGCATGTCTGTGTGTGCCTGTGATACGCATGTCTGTGTGTGCCTGTGATACGCATGTCTGTGTGTGCCTGTGATACGCATGTCTGTGGGTGCCTGTGATGCGCATGCCTGTGGGTGCCTGTGATGCGCATGTCTGTGGGTGCCTGTGATGCGCATGCCTGTGTGTGCCTGTGATGCGCATGCCTGTGGGTGCCTGTGATGCGCATGCCTGTGGGTGCCTGTGATGCGCATGCCTGTGTGTGCCTGTGATGCGCATGCCTGTGTGTGCCTGTGATGCGCATGCCTGTGTGTGCCTGTGATGCGCATGCCTGTGTGTGCCTGTGATGCGCATGCCTGTGTGTGCCTGTGATGCGCATGCCTGTGTGTGCCTGTGATGCGCATGCCTGTGTGTGCCTGTGATGCGCATGCCTGTGTGTGCCTGTGATGCGCATGCCTGTGTGTGCCTGTGATATGCATGTCTGTGTGTGCTCTGGAAGATTTGCATGATAGTGTGTAGTACTTTAGGTCCCATTCCTTTCAATAAGAGTAAAGGGCAAGAAACCGAGATCCCCAAACCTCACATTTGTCACTCCATAAAGGATGTACATTGATCGAGTAGCTCACAGTGACAGTCAACTCCTTTGTAGCAGCCATACCAATGCATTCACGTTTTCCTCCTTAGCCTCACTGACTGATTAGGATGGATGTGAGATATCTTGAGGTTTTTTTTCCCAGTTAATCTTTACACCTTTAAATATACCACATATCAACATTCAGTGAATACATTAAAATAAACCTATAGGTCTTGTTCACACTGGCTGTGAATGCAGCCATGCATTAAGTGCAAATGGCGCTCCCTGCTGGGTAAGACAGCACAGCGGGGGAGTCAGACCTAATCTAGCTGCCTGAAGGGCACAAGTTGTAGTAAGTGAGATTCATTCTGCACCCTCTGTAATTCAGGAGAGGAAGCTGAGCCAATCAGCTCATTCCAGTCCTCAGCACCTGCCAAGGGAGGAAACTGAGAGTTCCAAAGCCAGTGAAAATAAAACCAGGTTTCCCAGAATGCTCTAGGAGGAGGATACCGCATAGCTAAACAGCCTAGGTTGTGACATCACTGGGGGCGGGACTACATACCAATATACAGCAATATATAGATTTAGGAAGTGCTGAATTTCAGCCTGCAGGGTCATACTGAAAGCTGTACATTCTCATTTCTGGGTCTGCAGATACTTTATGTACAGGAATCCATACAGCATTACAGCATTACAGCATGACCTTCATTGCCTGGGTCCAGTGCTCCTACCAGTGGTGGAAAGGTAGATGTAGTCTGTGTCTGTGTGTCTGTGTGTGCCTGTGATGCGCATGCCTGTGTGTGCCTGTGATGCGCATGTCAGTGTGTGCCTGTGATGCGCATGTCTGTGTGTGCCTGTGATGCGCATGCCTGTGTGTGCCTGTGATGCGCATGTCAGTGTGTGCCTGTGATACGCATGTCTGTGTGTGCCTGTGATGCGCATGCCTGTGTGTGCCTGTGATGCGCATGCCTGTGTGTGCCTGTGATGCGCATGTCAGTGTGTGCCTGTGATGCGCATGTCAGTGTGTGCCTGTGATACGCGTCTGTGTGTGCCTGTGATACGCATGTCTGTGTGTGCCTGTGATACGCATGTCTGTGTGTGCCTGTGATACGCATGTCTGTGTGTGCCTGTGATACGCAATCTGTATGTGCCTGTGATACGCATGTCTGTGTGTACCTGTGATACGCATGTCTGTGTGTGCCTGTGATACGCATCTGTGTGTGCCTGTGATACGCATCTGTGTGTGCCTGTGATGCGCATGCCTGTGTGTGCCTGTGATGCGCATGCCTGTGTGTGCCTGTGATGCGCATGCCTGTGTGTGCCTGTGATGCGCATGCCTGTGTGTGCCTGTGATGCGCATGCCTGTGTGTGCCTGTGATGCGCATGCCTGTGTGTGCCTGTGATGCGCATGCCTGTGTGTGCCTGTGATGCGCATGCCTGTGTGTGCCTGTGATGCGCATGCCTGTGTGTGCCTGTGATGCGCATGCCTGTGTGTGCCTGTGATGCGCATGCCTGTGTGTGCCTGTGATACGCATGCCTGTGTGTGCCTGTGATGCGCATGCCTGTGTGTGTCTGTGATGCGCATGCCTGTGTGTGCCTGTGATGCGCATGCCTGTGTGTGCCTGTGATGCGCATGCCTGTGTGTGCCTGTGATGCGCATGCCTGTGTGTGCCTGTGATGCGCATGCCTGTGTGTGCCTGTGATATGCATGTCTGTGTGTGCTCTGGAAGATTTGCATGATAGTGTGGAGTACTTTAGGTCCCATTCCTTTCAATAAGAGTAAAAGGCAAGAAACCGGGATCCCCAAACCTCACATTTGTTACTCCATACAGGATGTACATTGATCGAGTAGCACACAGTCAACTACCTTTGTAGCAGCCATACCAATGCATTCACGTTTTCCTCCTTAGCCTCACTGACTGATTAGGATGGATGTGAGATATCTTGAGTTTTTTTTTCCCAGTTAATCTTTACACCTTTAAATATACCACATATCAACATTCAGTGAATACATTAAAATAAACCTATAGGTCTTGTTCACACTGGCTGTGAATGCAGCCATGCATTAAGTGCAAATGGCGCTCCCTGCTGGGTAAGACAGCACAGCGGGGGAGTCAGACCTAATCTAGCTGCATGAAGGGCACAAGTTGTAGTAAGTGAGATTCATTCTGCACCCTCTGTAATTCAGGAGAGGAAGCTGAGCCAATCAGCTCATTCCAGTCCTCAGCACCTGCCAAGGGAGGAAACTGAGAGTTCCAAAGCCAGTGAAAATAAAACCAGGTTTCCCAGAATGCTCTAGGAGGAGGATACCGCATAGCTAAACAGCCTAGGTTGTGACATCACTGGGGGCGGGACTACATACCAATATACAGCAATATATAGATTTAGGAAGTGCTGAATTTCAGCCTGCAGGGTCATACTGAAAGCTGTACATTCTCATTTCTGGGTCTGCAGATACTTTATGTACAGGAATCCATACAGCATTACAGCATTACAGCATGACCTTCATTGCCTGGGTCCAGTGCTCCTACCAGTGGTGGAAAGGTAGATGTAGTCTGTGTCTGTGTGTCTGTGTGTGCCTGTGATGCGCATGCCTGTGTGTGCCTGTGATGCGCATGTCAGTGTGTGCCTGTGATGCGCATGTCTGTGTGTGCCTGTGATGCGCATGCCTGTGTGTGCCTGTGATGCGCATGTCAGTGTGTGCCTGTGATACGCATGTCTGTGTGTGCCTGTGATGCGCATGCCTGTGTGTGCCTGTGATGCGCATGCCTGTGTGTGCCTGTGATGCGCATGTCAGTGTGTGCCTGTGATGCGCATGTCAGTGTGTGCCTGTGATACGCGTCTGTGTGTGCCTGTGATACGCATGTCTGTGTGTGCCTGTGATACGCATGTCTGTGTGTGCCTGTGATACGCATGTCTGTGTGTGCCTGTGATACGCAATCTGTATGTGCCTGTGATACGCATGTCTGTGTGTACCTGTGATACGCATGTCTGTGTGTGCCTGTGATACGCATCTGTGTGTGCCTGTGATACGCATGCCTGTGTGTGCCTGTGATGCGCATGCCTGTGTGTGCCTGTGATGCGCATGCCTGTGTGTGCCTGTGATGCGCATGCCTGTGTGTGCCTGTGATGCGCATGCCTGTGTGTGCCTGTGATGCGCATGCCTGTGTGTGCCTGTGATGCGCATGCCTGTGTGTGCCTGTGATGCGCATGCCTGTGTGTGCCTGTGATGCGCATGCCTGTGTGTGCCTGTGATGCGCATGCCTGTGTGTGCCTGTGATGCGCATGCCTGTGTGTGCCTGTGATACGCATGCCTGTGTGTGCCTGTGATGCGCATGCCTGTGTGTGCCTGTGATGCGCATGCCTGTGTGTGTCTGTGATGCGCATGCCTGTGTGTGCCTGTGATGCGCATGCCTGTGTGTGCCTGTGATGCGCATGCCTGTGTGTGCCTGTGATGCGCATGCCTGTGTGTGCCTGTGATGCGCATGCCTGTGTGTGCTCTGGAAGATTTGCATGATAGTGTGGAGTACTTTAGGTCCCATTCCTTTCAATAAGAGTAAAAGGCAAGAAACCGGGATCCCCAAACCTCACATTTGTTACTCCATACAGGATGTACATTGATCGAGTAGCACACAGTCAACTACCTTTGTAGCAGCCATACCAATGCATTCACGTTTTCCTCCTTAGCCTCACTGACTGATTAGGATGGATGTGAGATATCTTGAGGTTTTTTTTCCCACTTAATCTTTACACCTTTAAATATACCACATATCAACATTCAGTGAATACATTAAAATAAACCTATAGGTCTTGTTCACACTGGCTGTGAATGCAGCCATGCATTAAGTGCAAATGGCGCTCCCTGCTGGGTAAGACAGCACAGCGGGGGAGTCAGACCTAATCTAGCTGCATGAAGGGCACAAGTTGTAGTAAGTGAGATTCATTCTGCACCCTCTGTAATTCAGGAGAGGAAGCTGAGCCAATCAGCTTATTCCAGTCCTCAGCACCTGCCAAGGGAGGAAACTGGTGGGTGTCAGGATAACACAAGACCAGTCCGATTACATTTACATTGGTTTGCAAAAGTATTTGCCCTCCTTGAAGTTTTTCACATTTTGTAACATTACTGCCACAAACATGAATCAATTTTATTGGAATTCCACGTGAAAAACCAACACAGAGTGATGTACACATGAGAAGTGAAACGAAAATCATACATGATTCCAAACATTTTCTACAAATTAATAACCGCAAAGTTATTCATGCATAATTATTCAGCCCCCTTTGGTCTGAGTGCAGTCAGTTGCCCATAGACATTGCCTGATGAGTGCTAATGACTAAGTAGAGTGCACCTGTGTGTAATTTAATGTCAGTACAAATACAGCTGCTCTGTGACGGCCTCAGAGGTTACCTAAGAGAATATTGGGAGCAACACCACCATGAAGTCCAAAGAACACACCAGACAGGTCAGGGATAAAGCTATTGAGAAATTTCAAGCAGGCTCAAGGTGGCCACACACCATACAATTTTTTAAATATCTGTTCAATTTAAGAATTGCAATCAATTTTTCTTAATGATTGTAACATTTCAAAAATATGACCAATGTACCACACACCTATGTTCAATTTTTCCCCAATTATGATAAAAATGATTGGATACTCTGAGAAAATTGCATGGGTGTGTATATTAATAAATTGACAATCTAACACACACCATACAATCTGTAGAGAAATTGAAGAAAAATATCTGGCATTCCGGATAGATAAAAATCGTAAAAAACGGGAAATCCGATCGGATTTTTCAGTCGAATGAAAAAAAGCTTTCGATTTTTTCGGGAGATACAATCGTTTTTATCGAATTGCCGTAAAATCGGATCATTTTATTGTATCGTGTGTGGCCACCTTTAGGCTACAAAAAGATTTACAAAGCCTTGAACATCCCACGGAGCACTGTTCAAGCGATCATTCAGAAATGGAAGGAGTATGGCACAACTGTAAACCGACCAAGACAAGGCCATCCACCTAGACTCACACGCCGAACAAGGAGAGTGCTGATCAGAAATGCAGTCAAGAGGCCCATGGTGACTCTGGACGAGCTGCAGAGATCTACAGCTCAGGTAGGAGACTCTGTCCATAGGACAACTATTAGTTGTGCACTGC